>NW_028133012.1:0-230083 GCF_964374135.1 Grampus griseus
GACGAAAACTGAGACACATTTGAACACGTTTCCCGATCACACGGTGGATCATACTCTGGGTTCCACATGCATGTTTTAGCTGAAGGAAGAATCCCTTAAACCTGAGAGTTTGAGACCCATGGAATGGGTACCATGCAATATGACTTCAAAGGGTTTGCATTTGCTCACCGAGCCTCACCAATCCGATCACTGCTGCGTTTATGCCTCTGTACACACGCTTGATTCTCTTTCAGAGACATATAAATCCATAGGTTTTAAGATTCTTACTAGTCAGGTATATTCTTAGGCGTTTAATATGGGGTGTTGAGTCCACTTCGTTGAGCAAGCAGTAGCTCTTGTCTATTATATATTTGGCTTATGGAAAGGTATCTGTGTTAATTTCAATCTCTGGTTTTATGCAGCACCCCAACTCACCATTCCCCTTAAGCAAGCATAAGTTGATTTTCTACATTTGAGACCCTATTCTTTTTTGTAATTCAGTTCCTGTATAGCCAAGATTACATTCCGTGTATTAGTGATATCTTATGATGTTTCTTTTTCTGTGTGACTTATTTCACTTAGAATCATCGTACCTGAATCCACTCATTATGCTGCTACTGGCCTGATGACATAGATTTCATTGCTGAGTGATATTGCATTGTACGTAAGTACCACAACTTCTTTATCCATTTTTCGCTTTCTGCGATATTGAACTTGTACCGTAAACGAGGTTCTCGTAAACAGAGCTGTCCCAAACTTTGGGGTGGCTGTGTCTTTTTGATTTTAATTTCCCTAAGCTATAGGCCCATAAGTGGAAGTGCCCTATGCTTTGTTGCTTTGTTTTTTAGATGTTTCAGGAAACACCATACACTTCTCCAGAGTGGCTGTTGGCTATTTACATCCCGCCCATCAGCATAACAAGGCTGCCAGTTCTCCATGGCCTGTCCTGCCTTTCTGGATTTTACACTTTTTTCAGATGGCCTTTTTGAGCGTTGGGCAGTGAGACTTCATTGTAGTGCAGATTTCCTTGCAAGCTTGCTTGGTTGGCCAAAAAGGGCGTATGCGTTTTTTCCTGAATATATTCAGGAAAAAATGCATACGCCCTTTTTGGCCAAGTGCATCAGTGTGGACGTTCTGCCTCTTTTCCTATGCTTTACATGCAATTCCAGTCTACCTCCTGAAATCGGTTTCCTGCAATTCTGCCCCACTTTCAAATCCTCTTGGCTGCCTTACTTGAATATATTTTTGGATGATAGCTGCCATTTATAACTCTGCAGGTTTGTGAATTACAGTGCCCCTGAGCTCCTTTCTTCAACTCGCTTTCTTGTGAGCTGGCCGCAACACCGCAGGATTGCTTCAGGCACTAGTGTGGTTTCGGCCTCGCACGATGAGCCTTTGGTTAATTTCTCTTCCTGGTGGGAAAAGAGAGTTAAATTTGCCCGTCCAGACAACTCCAGCTAGTCTCCCATTGTTTCTCCCTATTCCTGTTCATTTTCCGCAGAAATTGCAAACTGGGCCAAACAGGAGGTTAAAGGCACTGACTCTCCAAGTGGGGAGCGTGTTAGTAAAGTGTCTGGAATGTTGCACCCGAGTACCAGGGGACGAAAACTGAGACACATTTAAACACGTTTCCCGATCACATGGTGGATCATACTCTGGGTTCCACATGCATGTTTTAGCTGAAGGAAGAATCCCTTAAACCTGGAGAGTTGAGACCCATGGAATGGGTACCATGCAATATGACTTCAAAGGGTCTGCATTTGCTCACCGAACCTCACCAATCCTATCACGGCTGCGTTTATGCCACTGTACACATGCTTTATTCTCTTTCGGAGACATATAAATCCATAGGTTTTAAGATTCTTACTATTCAGTTATATTCTTAGGCGTTTAATATGGGGTGTTGAGTCCACTTCGTTGAGCAAGGAGTAGCTCTTGTCTATTACATACTTGGCTTATGGAATGGTATCTGTGCTAATTTCAATCTCGTGTTTTATGCAGCACCCCAACTCACCTTTCCCCTTAAGCAAGCATAAGTTGTTTTTCTACATATGAGACCCTGTTCTGTTTTGTATTTCAGTTCCTCTGTAGCCGAGTTTACATTCCGTGTATTAGTGATATCGTATGATGTTTCTCTTTCTGTGTGACTTATTTCACTTAGAATCATCGTACCTGAATCCACTCATTATGCTGCTACGGGCCTGATGACATAGATTTCATTGCTGAGTGATATTGCATTGTACGGAACTACCACAACTTTTTTATCCATTTTTCGCTTTCTGTGATATTGAACTTGTACCGTAAACGAGGTTCTTGTAAACAGAGTTGTCCCAAACTTTGGGGTGGCTGTGTCTTTTTGATTTTAATTTCCCTAAGCTATAGGACCATAAGTGGAAGTGCCGTAGGCTCCGTTGCTTTGTTTTTTAGATGTTTCAGGAAACACCATACACTTCTCCAGAGTGTCTGTTGGCTATTTACATAACCCCATCAGCATAACAAGGCTCCCAGTTCTCCATGGCCTGTCCTGCCTTTCTGGATTTTACACTTTTTTCAGATGGCCCTTTTGACCGGGGGGCAGTGAGACATCATTGTAGTGCAGATTTCCTTTGTAAGCTTGCTTGGTTGGCCGAAAAGTGCGTATGCGTTTTTTCCTGAATATATTCAGGAAAAAACCCATACGTCCTTTTTGGCCAAGTGCATCATTGTGGACGTTCTGCCTCTTTTCCTATTCTTTACATGCAATTCCAGTCTACCTCCTGAAATCGGGTTCCTGCAATTCTGCCCCGCTTTCAAGTCCTCTTGGCAGCCTTACTTCAATATATTTTTGGACAATAGCTGTCATTTATAACTCTGCAGGTTTCTGAATTACAGTGCCCCTGAGCTCCTTTCTTCAATTCACTTTCTTGTGAGCTGGCCGCAATACCGCAGGATTGCTCCAGGCCCTAGTGTGGTTCCGGCATGGCACGCTGAGCCTTTGGTGAATTCCTCTTCCTGGTGGGAAATGAGAGTTAAATTTGCCCGTCCAGACACCTCCAGCTAGTCTCTCATTGGTTCTCCCTATTCCTGTTCATTTTCCGCAGAAATTGCAAACTGGGTCAAACAGGAGGTTAAAGGCACTGACTCTCCAAGTGGGGAGAGTGTTAGTAAAGCGTCTGGAATGTTGCACCCGAGTACCAGGGGACGAAAACTGAGACACATTTGAACACGTTTCCCGATCACACGGTGGATCATACTCTGGGTTCCACATGCATGTTTTAGCTGAAGGAAGAATCCCTTAAACCTGGAGAGTTGAGACCCATGGAATGGGTACCATGCAATATGACTTCAAAGGGTTTGCATTTGCTCACCGAGCCTCACCAATCCGATCACTGCTGCGTTTATGCCTCTGTACACACGCTTGATTCTCTTTCAGAGACATATAAATCCATAGGTTTTAAGATTCTTACTAGTCAGGTATATTCTTAGGCGTTTAATATGGGGTGTTGAGTCCACTTCGTTGAGCAAGCAGTAGCTCTTGTCTATTATATATTTGGCTTATGGAAAGGTATCTGTGTTAATTTCAATCTCTGGTTTTATGCAGCACCCCAACTCACCATTCCCCTTAAGCAAGCATAAGTTGATTTTCTACATTTGAGACCCTATTCTTTTTTGTAATTCAGTTCCTGTATAGCCAAGATTACATTCCGTGTATTAGTGATATCTTATGATGTTTCTTTTTCTGTGTGACTTATTTCACTTAGAATCATCGTACCTGAATCCACTCATTATGCTGCTACTGGCCTGATGACATAGATTTCATTGCTGAGTGATATTGCATTGTACGTAAGTACCACAACTTCTTTATCCATTTTTCGCTTTCTGCGATATTGAACTTGTACCGTAAACGAGGTTCTCGTAAACAGAGCTGTCCCAAACTTTGGGGTGGCTGTGTCTTTTTGATTTTAATTTCCCTAAGCTATAGGCCCATAAGTGGAAGTGCCCTATGCTTTGTTGCTTTGTTTTTTAGATGTTTCAGGAAACACCATACACTTCTCCAGAGTGGCTGTTGGCTATTTACATCCCGCCCATCAGCATAACAAGGCTGCCAGTTCTCCATGGCCTGTCCTGCCTTTCTGGATTTTACACTTTTTTCAGATGGCCTTTTTGAGCGTTGGGCAGTGAGACTTCATTGTAGTGCAGATTTCCTTGCAAGCTTGCTTGGTTGGCCAAAAAGGGCGTATGCGTTTTTTCCTGAATATATTCAGGAAAAAATGCATACGCCCTTTTTGGCCAAGTGCATCAGTGTGGACGTTCTGCCTCTTTTCCTATGCTTTACATGCAATTCCAGTCTACCTCCTGAAATCGGTTTCCTGCAATTCTGCCCCACTTTCAAATCCTCTTGGCTGCCTTACTTGAATATATTTTTGGATGATAGCTGCCATTTATAACTCTGCAGGTTTGTGAATTACAGTGCCCCTGAGCTCCTTTCTTCAACTCGCTTTCTTGTGAGCTGGCCGCAACACCGCAGGATTGCTTCAGGCACTAGTGTGGTTTCGGCCTCGCACGATGAGCCTTTGGTTAATTTCTCTTCCTGGTGGGAAAAGAGAGTTAAATTTGCCCGTCCAGACAACTCCAGCTAGTCTCCCATTGTTTCTCCCTATTCCTGTTCATTTTCCGCAGAAATTGCAAACTGGGCCAAACAGGAGGTTAAAGGCACTGACTCTCCAAGTGGGGAGCGTGTTAGTAAAGTGTCTGGAATGTTGCACCCGAGTACCAGGGGACGAAAACTGAGACACATTTAAACACGTTTCCCGATCACATGGTGGATCATACTCTGGGTTCCACATGCATGTTTTAGCTGAAGGAAGAATCCCTTAAACCTGGAGAGTTGAGACCCATGGAATGGGTACCATGCAATATGACTTCAAAGGGTCTGCATTTGCTCACCGAACCTCACCAATCCTATCACGGCTGCGTTTATGCCACTGTACACATGCTTTATTCTCTTTCGGAGACATATAAATCCATAGGTTTTAAGATTCTTACTATTCAGTTATATTCTTAGGCGTTTAATATGGGGTGTTGAGTCCACTTCGTTGAGCAAGGAGTAGCTCTTGTCTATTACATACTTGGCTTATGGAATGGTATCTGTGCTAATTTCAATCTCATGTTTTATGCAGCACCCCAACTCACCTTTCCCCTTAAGCAAGCATAAGTTGTTTTTCTACATATGAGACCCTGTTCTGTTTTGTATTTCAGTTCCTCTGTAGCCGAGTTTACATTCCGTGTATTAGTGATATCGTATGATGTTTCTCTTTCTGTGTGACTTATTTCACTTAGAATCATCGTACCTGAATCCACTCATTATGCTGCTACGGGCCTGATGACATAGATTTCATTGCTGAGTGATATTGCATTGTACGGAACTACCACAACTTTTTTATCCATTTTTCGCTTTCTGTGATATTGAACTTGTACCGTAAACGAGGTTCTTGTAAACAGAGTTGTCCCAAACTTTGGGGTGGCTGTGTCTTTTTGATTTTAATTTCCCTAAGCTATAGGACCATAAGTGGAAGTGCCGTAGGCTCCGTTGCTTTGTTTTTTAGATGTTTCAGGAAACACCATACACTTCTCCAGAGTGTCTGTTGGCTATTTACATAACCCCATCAGCATAACAAGGCTCCCAGTTCTCCATGGCCTGTCCTGCCTTTCTGGATTTTACACTTTTTTCAGATGGCCCTTTTGACCGGGGGGCAGTGAGACATCATTGTAGTGCAGATTTCCTTTGTAAGCTTGCTTGGTTGGCCGAAAAGTGCGTATGCGTTTTTTCCTGAATATATTCAGGAAAAAACCCATACGTCCTTTTTGGCCAAGTGCATCATTGTGGACGTTCTGCCTCTTTTCCTATTCTTTACATGCAATTCCAGTCTACCTCCTGAAATCGGGTTCCTGCAATTCTGCCCCGCTTTCAAGTCCTCTTGGCAGCCTTACTTCAATATATTTTTGGACAATAGCTGTCATTTATAACTCTGCAGGTTTCTGAATTACAGTGCCCCTGAGCTCCTTTCTTCAATTCACTTTCTTGTGAGCTGGCCGCAATACCGCAGGATTGCTCCAGGCCCTAGTGTGGTTCCGGCATGGCACGCTGAGCCTTTGGTGAATTCCTCTTCCTGGTGGGAAATGAGAGTTAAATTTGCCCGTCCAGACACCTCCAGCTAGTCTCTCATTGGTTCTCCCTATTCCTGTTCATTTTCCGCAGAAATTGCAAACTGGGTCAAACAGGAGTTTAAAGGCACTGACTCTCCAAGTGGGGAGAGTGTTAGTAAAGCGTCTGGAATGTTGCACCCGAGTACCAGGGGACGAAAACTGAGACACATTTGAACACGTTTCCCGATCACACGGTGGATCATACTCTGGGTTCCACATGCATGTTTTAGCTGAAGGAAGAATCCCTTAAACCTGGAGAGTTGAGACCCATGGAATGGGTACCATGCAATATGACTTCAAAGGGTTTGCATTTGCTCACCGAGCCTCACCAATCCGATCACTGCTGCGTTTATGCCTCTGTACACACGCTTGATTCTCTTTCAGAGACATATAAATCCATAGGTTTTAAGATTCTTACTAGTCAGGTATATTCTTAGGCGTTTAATATGGGGTGTTGAGTCCACTTCGTTGAGCAAGCAGTAGCTCTTGTCTATTATATATTTGGCTTATGGAAAGGTATCTGTGTTAATTTCAATCTCTGGTTTTATGCAGCACCCCAACTCACCATTCCCCTTAAGCAAGCATAAGTTGATTTTCTACATTTGAGACCCTATTCTTTTTTGTAATTCAGTTCCTGTATAGCCAAGATTACATTCCGTGTATTAGTGATATCTTATGATGTTTCTTTTTCTGTGTGACTTATTTCACTTAGAATCATCGTACCTGAATCCACTCATTATGCTGCTACTGGCCTGATGACATAGATTTCATTGCTGAGTGATATTGCATTGTACGTAAGTACCACAACTTCTTTATCCATTTTTCGCTTTCTGCGATATTGAACTTGTACCGTAAACGAGGTTCTCGTAAACAGAGCTGTCCCAAACTTTGGGGTGGCTGTGTCTTTTTGATTTTAATTTCCCTAAGCTATAGGCCCATAAGTGGAAGTGCCCTATGCTTTGTTGCTTTGTTTTTTAGATGTTTCAGGAAACACCATACACTTCTCCAGAGTGGCTGTTGGCTATTTACATCCCGCCCATCAGCATAACAAGGCTGCCAGTTCTCCATGGCCTGTCCTGCCTTTCTGGATTTTACACTTTTTTCAGATGGCCTTTTTGAGCGTTGGGCAGTGAGACTTCATTGTAGTGCAGATTTCCTTGCAAGCTTGCTTGGTTGGCCAAAAAGGGCGTATGCGTTTTTTCCTGAATATATTCAGGAAAAAATGCATACGCCCTTTTTGGCCAAGTGCATCAGTGTGGACGTTCTGCCTCTTTTCCTATGCTTTACATGCAATTCCAGTCTACCTCCTGAAATCGGTTTCCTGCAATTCTGCCCCACTTTCAAATCCTCTTGGCTGCCTTACTTGAATATATTTTTGGATGATAGCTGCCATTTATAACTCTGCAGGTTTGTGAATTACAGTGCCCCTGAGCTCCTTTCTTCAACTCGCTTTCTTGTGAGCTGGCCGCAACACCGCAGGATTGCTTCAGGCACTAGTGTGGTTTCGGCCTCGCACGATGAGCCTTTGGTTAATTTCTCTTCCTGGTGGGAAAAGAGAGTTAAATTTGCCCGTCCAGACAACTCCAGCTAGTCTCCCATTGGTTCTCCCTATTCCTGTTCATTTTCCGCAGAAATTGCAAACTGGGCCAAACAGGAGGTTAAAGGCACTGACTCTCCAAGTGGGGAGCGTGTTAGTAAAGTGTCTGGAATGTTGCACCCGAGTACCAGGGGACGAAAACTGAGACACATTTAAACACGTTTCCCGATCACATGGTGGATCATACTCTGGGTTCCACATGCATGTTTTAGCTGAAGGAAGAATCCCTTAAACCTGGAGAGTTGAGACCCATGGAATGGGTACCATGCAATATGACTTCAAAGGGTCTGCATTTGCTCACCGAACCTCACCAATCCTATCACGGCTGCGTTTATGCCACTGTACACATGCTTTATTCTCTTTCGGAGACATATAAATCCATAGGTTTTAAGATTCTTACTATTCAGTTATATTCTTAGGCGTTTAATATGGGGTGTTGAGTCCACTTCGTTGAGCAAGGAGTAGCTCTTGTCTATTACATACTTGGCTTATGGAATGGTATCTGTGCTAATTTCAATCTCGTGTTTTATGCAGCACCCCAACTCACCTTTCCCCTTAAGCAAGCATAAGTTGTTTTTCTACATATGAGACCCTGTTCTGTTTTGTATTTCAGTTCCTCTGTAGCCGAGTTTACATTCCGTGTATTAGTGATATCGTATGATGTTTCTCTTTCTGTGTGACTTATTTCACTTAGAATCATCGTACCTGAATCCACTCATTATGCTGCTACGGGCCTGATGACATAGATTTCATTGCTGAGTGATATTGCATTGTACGGAACTACCACAACTTTTTTATCCATTTTTCGCTTTCTGTGATATTGAACTTGTACCGTAAACGAGGTTCTTGTAAACAGAGTTGTCCCAAACTTTGGGGTGGCTGTGTCTTTTTGATTTTAATTTCCCTAAGCTATAGGACCATAAGTGGAAGTGCCGTAGGCTCCGTTGCTTTGTTTTTTAGATGTTTCAGGAAACACCATACACTTCTCCAGAGTGTCTGTTGGCTATTTACATAACCCCATCAGCATAACAAGGCTCCCAGTTCTCCATGGCCTGTCCTGCCTTTCTGGATTTTACACTTTTTTCAGATGGCCCTTTTGACCGGGGGGCAGTGAGACATCATTGTAGTGCAGATTTCCTTTGTAAGCTTGCTTGGTTGGCCGAAAAGTGCGTATGCGTTTTTTCCTGAATATATTCAGGAAAAAACCCATACGTCCTTTTTGGCCAAGTGCATCATTGTGGACGTTCTGCCTCTTTTCCTATTCTTTACATGCAATTCCAGTCTACCTCCTGAAATCGGGTTCCTGCAATTCTGCCCCGCTTTCAAGTCCTCTTGGCAGCCTTACTTCAATATATTTTTGGACAATAGCTGTCATTTATAACTCTGCAGGTTTCTGAATTACAGTGCCCCTGAGCTCCTTTCTTCAATTCACTTTCTTGTGAGCTGGCCGCAATACCGCAGGATTGCTCCAGGCCCTAGTGTGGTTCCGGCATGGCACGCTGAGCCTTTGGTGAATTCCTCTTCCTGGTGGGAAATGAGAGTTAAATTTGCCCGTCCAGACACCTCCAGCTAGTCTCTCATTGGTTCTCCCTATTCCTGTTCATTTTCCGCAGAAATTGCAAACTGGGTCAAACAGGAGGTTAAAGGCACTGACTCTCCAAGTGGGGAGAGTGTTAGTAAAGCGTCTGGAATGTTGCACCCGAGTACCAGGGGACGAAAACTGAGACACATTTGAACACGTTTCCCGATCACACGGTGGATCATACTCTGGGTTCCACATGCATGTTTTAGCTGAAGGAAGAATCCCTTAAACCTGGAGAGTTGAGACCCATGGAATGGGTACCATGCAATATGACTTCAAAGGGTTTGCATTTGCTCACCGAGCCTCACCAATCCGATCACTGCTGCGTTTATGCCTCTGTACACACGCTTGATTCTCTTTCAGAGACATATAAATCCATAGGTTTTAAGATTCTTACTAGTCAGGTATATTCTTAGGCGTTTAATATGGGGTGTTGAGTCCACTTCGTTGAGCAAGCAGTAGCTCTTGTCTATTATATATTTGGCTTATGGAAAGGTATCTGTGTTAATTTCAATCTCTGGTTTTATGCAGCACCCCAACTCACCATTCCCCTTAAGCAAGCATAAGTTGATTTTCTACATTTGAGACCCTATTCTTTTTTGTAATTCAGTTCCTGTATAGCCAAGATTACATTCCGTGTATTAGTGATATCTTATGATGTTTCTTTTTCTGTGTGACTTATTTCACTTAGAATCATCGTACCTGAATCCACTCATTATGCTGCTACTGGCCTGATGACATAGATTTCATTGCTGAGTGATATTGCATTGTACGTAAGTACCACAACTTCTTTATCCATTTTTCGCTTTCTGCGATATTGAACTTGTACCGTAAACGAGGTTCTCGTAAACAGAGCTGTCCCAAACTTTGGGGTGGCTGTGTCTTTTTGATTTTAATTTCCCTAAGCTATAGGCCCATAAGTGGAAGTGCCCTATGCTTTGTTGCTTTGTTTTTTAGATGTTTCAGGAAACACCATACACTTCTCCAGAGTGGCTGTTGGCTATTTACATCCCGCCCATCAGCATAACAAGGCTGCCAGTTCTCCATGGCCTGTCCTGCCTTTCTGGATTTTACACTTTTTTCAGATGGCCTTTTTGAGCGTTGGGCAGTGAGACTTCATTGTAGTGCAGATTTCCTTGCAAGCTTGCTTGGTTGGCCAAAAAGGGCGTATGCGTTTTTTCCTGAATATATTCAGGAAAAAATGCATACGCCCTTTTTGGCCAAGTGCATCAGTGTGGACGTTCTGCCTCTTTTCCTATGCTTTACATGCAATTCCAGTCTACCTCCTGAAATCGGTTTCCTGCAATTCTGCCCCACTTTCAAATCCTCTTGGCTGCCTTACTTGAATATATTTTTGGATGATAGCTGCCATTTATAACTCTGCAGGTTTGTGAATTACAGTGCCCCTGAGCTCCTTTCTTCAACTCGCTTTCTTGTGAGCTGGCCGCAACACCGCAGGATTGCTTCAGGCACTAGTGTGGTTTCGGCCTCGCACGATGAGCCTTTGGTTAATTTCTCTTCCTGGTGGGAAAAGAGAGTTAAATTTGCCCGTCCAGACAACTCCAGCTAGTCTCCCATTGTTTCTCCCTATTCCTGTTCATTTTCCGCAGAAATTGCAAACTGGGCCAAACAGGAGGTTAAAGGCACTGACTCTCCAAGTGGGGAGCGTGTTAGTAAAGTGTCTGGAATGTTGCACCCGAGTACCAGGGGACGAAAACTGAGACACATTTAAACACGTTTCCCGATCACATGGTGGATCATACTCTGGGTTCCACATGCATGTTTTAGCTGAAGGAAGAATCCCTTAAACCTGGAGAGTTGAGACCCATGGAATGGGTACCATGCAATATGACTTCAAAGGGTCTGCATTTGCTCACCGAACCTCACCAATCCTATCACGGCTGCGTTTATGCCACTGTACACATGCTTTATTCTCTTTCGGAGACATATAAATCCATAGGTTTTAAGATTCTTACTATTCAGTTATATTCTTAGGCGTTTAATATGGGGTGTTGAGTCCACTTCGTTGAGCAAGGAGTAGCTCTTGTCTATTACATACTTGGCTTATGGAATGGTATCTGTGCTAATTTCAATCTCGTGTTTTATGCAGCACCCCAACTCACCTTTCCCCTTAAGCAAGCATAAGTTGTTTTTCTACATATGAGACCCTGTTCTGTTTTGTATTTCAGTTCCTCTGTAGCCGAGTTTACATTCCGTGTATTAGTGATATCGTATGATGTTTCTCTTTCTGTGTGACTTATTTCACTTAGAATCATCGTACCTGAATCCACTCATTATGCTGCTACGGGCCTGATGACATAGATTTCATTGCTGAGTGATATTGCATTGTACGGAACTACCACAACTTTTTTATCCATTTTTCGCTTTCTGTGATATTGAACTTGTACCGTAAACGAGGTTCTTGTAAACAGAGTTGTCCCAAACTTTGGGGTGGCTGTGTCTTTTTGATTTTAATTTCCCTAAGCTATAGGACCATAAGTGGAAGTGCCGTAGGCTCCGTTGCTTTGTTTTTTAGATGTTTCAGGAAACACCATACACTTCTCCAGAGTGTCTGTTGGCTATTTACATAACCCCATCAGCATAACAAGGCTCCCAGTTCTCCATGGCCTGTCCTGCCTTTCTGGATTTTACACTTTTTTCAGATGGCCCTTTTGACCGGGGGGCAGTGAGACATCATTGTAGTGCAGATTTCCTTTGTAAGCTTGCTTGGTTGGCCGAAAAGTGCGTATGCGTTTTTTCCTGAATATATTCAGGAAAAAACCCATACGTCCTTTTTGGCCAAGTGCATCATTGTGGACGTTCTGCCTCTTTTCCTATTCTTTACATGCAATTCCAGTCTACCTCCTGAAATCGGGTTCCTGCAATTCTGCCCCGCTTTCAAGTCCTCTTGGCAGCCTTACTTCAATATATTTTTGGACAATAGCTGTCATTTATAACTCTGCAGGTTTCTGAATTACAGTGCCCCTGAGCTCCTTTCTTCAATTCACTTTCTTGTGAGCTGGCCGCAATACCGCAGGATTGCTCCAGGCCCTAGTGTGGTTCCGGCATGGCACGCTGAGCCTTTGGTGAATTCCTCTTCCTGGTGGGAAATGAGAGTTAAATTTGCCCGTCCAGACACCTCCAGCTAGTCTCTCATTGGTTCTCCCTATTCCTGTTCATTTTCCGCAGAAATTGCAAACTGGGTCAAACAGGAGGTTAAAGGCACTGACTCTCCAAGTGGGGAGAGTGTTAGTAAAGCGTCTGGAATGTTGCACCCGAGTACCAGGGGACGAAAACTGAGACACATTTGAACACGTTTCCCGATCACACGGTGGATCATACTCTGGGTTCCACATGCATGTTTTAGCTGAAGGAAGAATCCCTTAAACCTGGAGAGTTGAGACCCATGGAATGGGTACCATGCAATATGACTTCAAAGGGTTTGCATTTGCTCACCGAGCCTCACCAATCCGATCACTGCTGCGTTTATGCCTCTGTACACACGCTTGATTCTCTTTCAGAGACATATAAATCCATAGGTTTTAAGATTCTTACTAGTCAGGTATATTCTTAGGCGTTTAATATGGGGTGTTGAGTCCACTTCGTTGAGCAAGCAGTAGCTCTTGTCTATTATATATTTGGCTTATGGAAAGGTATCTGTGTTAATTTCAATCTCTGGTTTTATGCAGCACCCCAACTCACCATTCCCCTTAAGCAAGCATAAGTTGATTTTCTACATTTGAGACCCTATTCTTTTTTGTAATTCAGTTCCTGTGTAGCCAAGATTACATTCCGTGTATTAGTGATATCTTATGATGTTTCTTTTTCTGTGTGACTTATTTCACTTAGAATCATCGTACCTGAATCCACTCATTATGCTGCTACTGGCCTGATGACATAGATTTCATTGCTGAGTGATATTGCATTGTACGTAAGTACCACAACTTCTTTATCCATTTTTCGCTTTCTGCGATATTGAACTTGTACCGTAAATGAGGTTCTTGTAAACAGAGCCGTCCCAAACTTTGGGGTTGCTGTGTCTTTTTCATTTTAATTTCCCTAAGCTATAGGACCATAAGTGGAAGTGCCCTAGGCTCTGTTGCTTTGTTTTTTAGATGTTTCAGGAAACACCATACACTTCTCCAGAGTGGCTGTTGGCTATTTACATCCCGCCCATCAGCATAACAAGGCTGCCAGTTCTCCATGGCCTGTCCTGCCTTTCTGGATTTTACACTTTTTTCAGATGGCCTTTTTGAGCGTTGGGCAGTGAGACTTCATTGTAGTGCAGATTTCCTTGCAAGCTTGCTTGGTTGGCCAAAAAGGGCGTATGCGTTTTTTCCTGAATATATTCAGGAAAAAACGCATACGTCCTTTTTGGCCAAGTGCATCATTGTGGACGTTCTGCCTCTTTTCCTATGCTTTACATGCAATTCCAGTCTACCTCCTGAAATCGGTTTCCTGCAATTCTGCCCCACTTTCAAATCCTCTTGGCTGCCTTACTTGAATATATTTTTGGATGATAGCTGCCATTTATAACTCTGCAGGTTTGTGAATTACAGTGCCCCTGAGCTCCTTTCTTCAACTCGCTTTCTTGTGAGCTGGCCGCAACACCGCAGGATTGCTTCAGGCACTAGTGTGGTTTCGGCCTCGCACGATGAGCCTTTGGTTAATTTCTCTTCCTGGTGGGAAAAGAGAGTTAAATTTGCCCGTCCAGACAACTCCAGCTAGTCTCCCATTGGTTCTCCCTATTCCTGTTAATTTTCCGCAGAAATTGCAAACTGGGCCAAACAGGAGGTTAAAGGCACTGACTCTCCAAGTGGGGAGCGTGTTAGTAAAGTGTCTGGAATGTTGCACCCGAGTACCAGGGGACGAAAACTGAGACACATTTAAACACGTTTCCCGATCACATGGTGGATCATACTCTGGGTTCCACATGCATGTTTTAGCTGAAGGAAGAATCCCTTAAACCTGGAGAGTTGAGACCCATGGAATGGGTACCATGCAATATGACTTCAAAGGGTCTGCATTTGCTCACCGAACCTCACCAATCCTATCACGGCTGCGTTTATGCCACTGTACACATGCTTTATTCTCTTTCGGAGACATATAAATCCATAGGTTTTAAGATTCTTACTATTCAGTTATATTCTTAGGCGTTTAATATGGGGTGTTGAGTCCACTTCGTTGAGCAAGGAGTAGCTCTTGTCTATTACATACTTGGCTTATGGAATGGTATCTGTGCTAATTTCAATCTCGTGTTTTATGCAGCACCCCAACTCACCTTTCCCCTTAAGCAAGCATAAGTTGTTTTTCTACATATGAGACCCTGTTCTGTTTTGTATTTCAGTTCCTCTGTAGCCGAGTTTACATTCCGTGTATTAGTGATATCGTATGATGTTTCTCTTTCTGTGTGACTTATTTCACTTAGAATCATCGTACCTGAATCCACTCATTATGCTGCTACGGGCCTGATGACATAGATTTCATTGCTGAGTGATATTGCATTGTACGGAACTACCACAACTTTTTTATCCATTTTTCGCTTTCTGTGATATTGAACTTGTACCGTAAACGAGGTTCTTGTAAACAGAGTTGTCCCAAACTTTGGGGTGGCTGTGTCTTTTTGATTTTAATTTCCCTAAGCTATAGGACCATAAGTGGAAGTGCCGTAGGCTCCGTTGCTTTGTTTTTTAGATGTTTCAGGAAACACCATACACTTCTCCAGAGTGTCTGTTGGCTATTTACATAACCCCATCAGCATAACAAGGCTCCCAGTTCTCCATGGCCTGTCCTGCCTTTCTGGATTTTACACTTTTTTCAGATGGCCCTTTTGACCGGGGGGCAGTGAGACATCATTGTAGTGCAGATTTCCTTTGTAAGCTTGCTTGGTTGGCCGAAAAGTGCGTATGCGTTTTTTCCTGAATATATTCAGGAAAAAACCCATACGTCCTTTTTGGCCAAGTGCATCATTGTGGACGTTCTGCCTCTTTTCCTATTCTTTACATGCAATTCCAGTCTACCTCCTGAAATCGGGTTCCTGCAATTCTGCCCCGCTTTCAAGTCCTCTTGGCAGCCTTACTTCAATATATTTTTGGACAATAGCTGTCATTTATAACTCTGCAGGTTTCTGAATTACAGTGCCCCTGAGCTCCTTTCTTCAATTCACTTTCTTGTGAGCTGGCCGCAATACCGCAGGATTGCTCCAGGCCCTAGTGTGGTTCCGGCATGGCACGCTGAGCCTTTGGTGAATTCCTCTTCCTGGTGGGAAATGAGAGTTAAATTTGCCCGTCCAGACACCTCCAGCTAGTCTCTCATTGGTTCTCCCTATTCCTGTTCATTTTCCGCAGAAATTGCAAACTGGGTCAAACAGGAGGTTAAAGGCACTGACTCTCCAAGTGGGGAGAGTGTTAGTAAAGCGTCTGGAATGTTGCACCCGAGTACCAGGGGACGAAAACTGAGACACATTTGAACACGTTTCCCGATCACACGGTGGATCATACTCTGGGTTCCACATGCATGTTTTAGCTGAAGGAAGAATCCCTTAAACCTGGAGAGTTGAGACCCATGGAATGGGTACCATGCAATATGACTTCAAAGGGTTTGCATTTGCTCACCGAGACTCACCAATCCGATCACTGCTGCGTTTATGCCTCTGTACACACGCTTGATTCTCTTTCAGAGACATATAAATCCATAGGTTTTAAGATTCTTACTAGTCAGGTATATTCTTAGGCGTTTAATATGGGGTGTTGAGTCCACTTCGTTGAGCAAGCAGTAGCTCTTGTCTATTATATATTTGGCTTATGGAAAGGTATCTGTGTTAATTTCAATCTCTGGTTTTATGCAGCACCCCAACTCACCATTCCCCTTAAGCAAGCATAAGTTGATTTTCTACATTTGAGACCCTATTCTTTTTTGTAATTCAGTTCCTGTATAGCCAAGATTACATTCCGTGTATTAGTGATAGCTTATGATGTTTCTTTTTCTGTGTGACTTATTTCACTTAGAATCATCGTACCTGAATCCACTCATTATGCTGCTACTGGCCTGATGACATAGATTTCATTGCTGAGTGATATTGCATTGTACGTAAGTACCACAACTTCTTTATCCATTTTTCGCTTTCTGCGATATTGAACTTGTACCGTAAATGAGGTTCTTGTAAACAGAGCCGTCCCAAACTTTGGGGTTGCTGTGTCTTTTTCATTTTAATTTCCCTAAGCTATAGGACCATAAGTGGAAGTACCCTAGGCTCTGTTGCTTTGTTTTTTAGATGTTTCAGGAAACACCATACACTTCTCCAGAGTGGCTGTTGGCAATTTACATCCCGCCCATCAGCATAACAAGGCTCCCAGTTCTCCATGGCCTGTCCTGCCTTTCTGGATTTTACACTTTTTTCAGATGGCCTTTTTGAGCGTTGGGCAGTGAGACTTCATTGTAGTGCAGATTTCCTTGCAACCTTGCTTGGTTGGCCAAAAAGGGCGTATGCGTTTTTTCCTGAATATATTCAGGAAAAAACGCATACGCCCTTTTTGGCCAAGTGCATCATTGTGGACGTTCTGCCTCTTTTCCTATGCTTTACATGCAATTCCAGTCTACCTCCTGAAATCGGTTTCCTGCAATTCTGCCCCGCTTTCAAGTCCTCTTGGCAGCCTTACTTCAATATATTTTTGGACCATAGCTGTCATTTATAACTCTGCAGGTTTGTGAATTACAGGGCCCCTGAGCTCCGTTGTTCAACTCGCTTTCTTGTGAGCTGGCCGCAACACCGCAGGATTGCTTCAGGCCCTAGTGTGGTTCTGGCATGGCACGCTGAGCCTTTGGTTAATTCCTCTTCCTGGTGGGAAATGAGAGTTAAATTTGCCCGTCCAGAAACCTCCAGCTAGTCTCTCATTGGTTCTCCCTATTCCTGTTCATTTTCCACAGAAATTGCAAACTGGGCCAAACAGGAGGTTAAAGGCACTGACTCTCCAAGTGGGGAAAGTGTTAGTAAAGCATCTGGAATGTTGCACCCGAGTACCAGGGGACGAAAACTGAGACACATTTGAACACGTTCCCCGATCACACGGTGGATCATACTCTGGGTTCCACATGCATGTTTTAGCTGAAGGAAGAATCCCTTAAACCTGGAGAGTTGAGACCCATGGAATGGGTACCATGCAATATGACTTCAAACGGTCTGCATTTGCTCACCGATCCTCACCAATCCGATCACTGCTGCGTTTATGCCGCTGTACACACGCTTGATTCTCTTTCGGAGACATATAAATCCATAGGTTTTAAGATTCTTACTAGTCAGGTATGTTCTTAGGCGTTTAATATGGGGTGTTGAGTCCACTTCGTTGAGCAAGGAGTAGCTCTTGTCTATTACATATTTGGCTTATGGAACGGTATCTGTGCTAATTTCTATCTCTGGTTTTATGCAGCACCCCAACTCACCATTCCCCTTAAGAAAGCATAATTTGGTTTTCTACATTTGAGACCCTGTTGTGTTTTGTAATTCAGTTCCTGTGTAGACAAGTTTGCATTCCATATATTAGTGATAACTTATGATGTTTCTTTTTCTCTGTGACTTATTTCACATAGAATCATCGTACCTGAATCCACTCATTATGCTGCTACTGGCCTGATGAAATAGATTTCATTGCTGAGTGATATTGCATTGTAAGTAAGTACCACAATTTCTTTATCCATTTTTCGCTTTCTGCGATATTGAACTTGTACCGTAAACGAGGTTCTTGTATACAGAGCCGTCCCAAACTTTGGGGTGGCTGTGTCTTTTAGATTTTAATTTCCCTAAGCTATAGGACCATAAGTGGAAGTGTCCTAGGCTCTGTTGCTCTGTTTTTTAGATGTTTCAGGAAACACCATACACTTTTCCAGAGTGGCTGTTGGCAATTTACATCCCGCCCATCAGCATAAGAAGGCTCCCAGTTCTCCATGGCCTGTCCTGCCTTTCTGGATTTTACACTTTTTTCAGATGGCCCTTTTGACCGGGGGGCAGTGAGACTTCATTGTAGTGCAGATTTCCTTTGCAAGCTTGCTTGGTTGGCAAAAAAGGGCGTATGCTTTTTTTCCTGAATATGTTCAGGAAAAAACGCATACGCCCATTTTGGCCAAGTGCATCATTGTGGACGTTCTGCCTCTTTTCCTATGCTTTACATGCAATTCCAGTCTACCTCCTGAAATCGTTTCCCTGCAATTCTGCCCCGCTTTCAAGTCCTCTTGGCAGCCTTACTTCATTATATTTTTGGACGATAGCTGTCATTTATAACTCTGCAGGTTTGTGAATTACAGGGCCCCTGAACTCCTTTCTTCAACTCGCTTTCTTGTGAGCTGGCCGCAACACCGCAGGATTGCTTCAGGCCCTAGTGTGGTTCCAGCATCGCTCGCTGAGCCTTTGGTTAATTCCTCTTCCTGGTGGGAAATGAGAGTTAAATTTGCCCGTCCAGACACCTCCAGCTAGTCTCCCATTGGTTCTCCCTATTCCTGTTCATTTTCCGCAGAAATTGCAAACTGGGCCAAACAGGAGGTTAAAGGCACTGACTCTCCAAGTGGGGAGCGTGTTAGTAAAGGGTCTGGAATGTTGCACCCGAGTACCAGGGGACGAAAACAGAGATACATTTGAACACGTTTCCCGATCACACGGTGGATCATACTCTGGGTTCCACATGCATGTTTTAGCTGAAGGAAGAATACCTTAAACCTGGAGAGTTGAGACCCATGGAATGGGTACCATGCAATATGACTTCAAAGGGTCTGCATTTGCTCACCAAACCTCACCAATCCGATAACTGCTGCGTTTATGCCGCTGTACACAATCTTGATTCTCTTTCAGAGACATATAAATCCATAGGTTTTAAGATTCTTACTAGTCAGGTATATTCTTAGGTGTTTAATATGGGGTGTTGAGTCCACTTCGTTGAGCAAGCAGTAGCTCTTGTCGATTACACATTTGGCTTATGGAACGGTATCTGTGCTAATTTCAATCTCTGGTTTTATGCAGCACCCCAACTCACCTTTCCCATTAAGCAAGCATAAGTTGGTTTTCTACATTTGAGACCCTGTTCTGTTTTGTAATTCAGTTCCTGTGTAGCCAAGTTTACATTTCGTGTATTAGTGATATCTTATGATGTTTCTTTTTCTGTGTGACTTATTTCACTTAGAATCATCGTACCTGAATCCACTCATTATGCTGCTACGGGCCTGATGACATAGACTTCATTGCTGAGTGATATTGCATTGTACGTAAGTACCTCAACATCTTTATCCATTTCTCGCTTTCTGCGATATTGAACTTGTACAGTAAATGAGGGTCTTGTAAACAGAGCCGTCCCAAACTTTGGGGTTGCTTTGTCTTTTTGATTTTAATTTCCCTAAGCTATAGGACCATAAGCGGAAGTGCCCTAGGCTCCGTTGCTTTGTTTTTTAGATGTTTCAGGAAATGTCATACACTTCTCCAGAGTGGCTTTTGCCAATTTACATCCCACCCATCAGCATAACAAGGCTCCCAGTTCTCCATGGCCTGTCCTGCCTTTCTGGATTATACACTTTTTTCAGATGGCCCTTTTGACCGGGGGGCAGTGAGACTTCATTGTAGTGCAGATTTCCTTTGCAAGCTTGCTTGGTTGGACAAAAAGGGCGTATGCGTAAAAATGCATACGCCCTTTTTGGCCCAGTGCATTATTGGGGACGTTCTGCCTCTTTTCCTATGCTTTACATGCAATTCCAGTCTACCTCCTGAAATCGGTTTCCTGCAATTCTGCCCAACTTTCAAGTCCTCTTGGCTGCCTTACTTCAATATATTTTTGGACGATAACTCTCATTTATAACTCTGCAGGTGTGTGAATAACAGTGCCCCTGAGCTCCTTTCTTCAACTCGTTTTTTTGTGAGATGGCTGCAACACCGAAGGATTGCTTGAGGCCCTAGTGTGGTTCTGGCATGGCACGCTGAACCTTTGGTTAATTCCACTTCCTGCTGGGAAATGAGAGTTCAATTAGCCCCTCCAGACACCTCCAGCTACTCTCTCATTGGTTCTCCCTATTCCTGTTCATTTTCCACAGAAATTGCAAACTGGGCCAAACAGGAGGTTAAAGGCACTGACTCTCCAAGTGGGGAGAGTGTTAGTAAAGCGTCTGGAATGTTGCACCCGAGTACCAGGGGACGAAAACT
Source organism: Grampus griseus (assembly GCF_964374135.1). NCBI lineage: Eukaryota > Metazoa > Chordata > Mammalia > Artiodactyla > Delphinidae > Grampus > Grampus griseus. Next base: position 20,518 of record NW_028133012.1, read on the forward strand.
GAGACACATTTGAACACGTTTCCCGATCACATGGTGGACTATACTCTGGGTTCCACATGCATGTTTTAGCTGAAGGAAGAAACCCTTAAACCTGGAGAGTTGAGAACCATGGAATGGGTATCATGCAATGTGAATTCAAAGGGTCTGCATTAGCTCACCGAACCTCACCAATCCTATCACTGCTGCTTTTATGTCGCTGTACACACGCTGGATTCTCTTTTGGAGACATATAAATCCATAGGTTTTAAGATTCTTACTAGTCAGGTATATTCTTAGGCGTTTAATATGGGGTGTTGAGTCCACTTCGTTGAGCAAGCAGTAGCTCTTGTCTATTACATATTTGGCTTATGGAAAGGTATCTGTGCTAATTTCAATCTCTGGTTTTATGCAGCACCCCAACTCACCTTTCCCCTTAAGCAAGCATAAGTTGGTTTTCTACATTTGAGACCCTATTCTGTTTTGTAATTCAGTTCCTGTGTAGCCAAGTTTACATTCCGTGTATTAGTGATACCTTATGATGTTTCTTTTTCTGTGTGACTTCTTTCACTTAGAATCATCGTACCTGAATCCACTCATTATGCTGCTACTGGCCTGATGACATAGATTTCATTGCTGAGTGATATTGCATTGTACGTAAGTACCACAACTTCTTTATCCATTTTTCGCTTTCTGCGATATTGAACTTGTACCGTAAACGAGGTTCTTGTAAACAGAGCCATCCCAAACTTTGGGGTGGCTGTGTCTTTTTGATTTTAATTTCCCTAAGCTATAGGACCATAAGTGGAAGTGCCCTAGGCTCTGTTGCTTTGTTTTTTAGATGTTTCAGGAAACACCATACACTTCTCCAGAGTGGCTGTTTGCAATTTACATCCCGCCCATCAGCATAACAAGGCTCCCAGTTCTCCATGGCCTGTCCTGACTTTCTGGATTTTACACTTTTTTCAGATGGCCTTTTTGAGCGTTGGGCAGTGAGACTTCATTGTAGTGCAGATTTCCTTGCAAGCTTGCTTGGTTGGCCAAAAAGGGCGTATTCGTTTTTTCCTGAATATGTTCAGGAAAAAACGCATACGCCCTTTTTGGCCAAGTGCATCATTGTGGACGTTCTGCCTCTTTTCCTATGCTTTACATGCAATTCCAGTCTACCTCCTGAAATCGGTTTCCTGCAATTCTGCCCCGCTTTCAAGTCCTCTTGGCAGCCTTACTTCAATATATTTTTGGACGACAGCTGTCATTTATAACTCTGCAGGTTTGTGAATTACAGGGCCCCTGAGCTCCTTTCTTCAAATCGCTTTCTTGTGAGCTGGCCGCAACACCGCAGGATTGCTTCAGGCCCTAGTGTGGTTCCGGCATGGCACGCTGAGCCTTTGGTTAATTCCTCTTCCTGGTGGGAAATGAGAGTTAAATTTGCCCGTCCAGACACCTCCAGCTAGTCTCTCATTTGTTCTACCTATTCCTGTTCATTTTCCGCAGAAATTGCAAACTGGGCCAAACAGGAGGTTAAAGGCACTGACTCTCCAAGTGGGGAGAGTGTTAGTAAAGCGTCTGGAATATTGCACCCGAGTACCAGGGGACGAAAACTGAGACACATTTGAACACGTTTCCCGATCACACAGTGGATCATACTCTGGGTTCCACATGCATGTTTTAGCTGAAGGAAGAATGCCTTAAACCTGGAGAGTTGAGACCCATGGAATGGGTACCATGCAATATGAATTCAAAGGGTCTGCATTTGCTCACCGAACCTCACCAATCCTATCACTGCTGCTTTTATGTCGCTGTACACACGCTTGATTCACTTTTGGAGACATATAAATCCACAGGTTTTAAGATTCTTACTAGTCAGGTATATTCTTAGGTGTTTAATATGGGGTGTTGAGTCCACTTCGTTGAGCAAGGAGTAGCTCTTGTCTATTATATATTTGGCCTATGGAACAGTATCTGTACTAATTTCAATCTCTGGTTTTATGCAGCACCCCAACTCACCATTCCCCTTAAGCAAGCATAAGTTTGTTTTCTACATTTGAGTCCCTGTTCTGTTTTGTAATTCAATTCCTGTGTAGCCAAGTTTACATTCCGTGTATTAGTGATATCTTATGATTTCTAATTTTCTCTGTGACTTATTTCACTTAGAATCATCGTACCTGCATCCACTCATTATGCTGCTAAGGGCCTGATGACACAGATTTCATTGCTTAGTGATATTGCGTTGTACGTAAGTACCACAACTTCTTTATCCATTTTTCGCTTTCTGCGATATTGAACTTGTACCCTAAATGAGGTTCTTGTAAACAGAGCCGTCCCAAACTTTAGGGTGGCTGTGTCTTTTTGATTTTAATTTCCCTAAGCTATAGGACCATAAGTGGAAGTGCCCTAGGCTCTGTTGCTTTGTTTTTTAGATGTTTCAGGAAACACCATACACTTCTCCAGAGTGGCTTTTGGCAATTTACATCGCACCCATCAGCATAACAAGTCTCCCAGTTCTCATTGGCCTGTCCTGCCTCTCTGGATTATACACTTTTTTCAGATGGCCCTTTTGACCGGGGAGCAGTGAGACTTCATTGTGGTGCAGATTTCCTTTGCAAGCTTGCTTGGTTGGCCAAAAAGGGCGTATGCGTTTTTTTCCTGAATATATTCAGGAAAAAACGCATACGCCGTTTTTGGCCAAGTGCATCATTGTGGACGTTCTGCCTCTTTTCCTATGCTTTACATGCAATTCCAGTCTACCTCCTGAAATCGGTTTCCTGCAATTCTGCCTCGCTTTCAAGTCCTCTTGGCAGGCTTACTTCAATATATTTTTGGACGATAGCTGTCATTTATATCTCTGGAGTTTTGTGAATTACAGGGCCCCTGAGCTCCTTTCTTCAACTCGCTTTCTTGTGAGCTGGCCGCAACACCGCAGGATTTCTTCAGGCCCTAGTGTGGTTCCGGCATGGCACGCTGAGCCTTTGGTTAATTCCACTTCCTGCTGGGAATTGAGAGTTAAATTTCCTTGTCCAGACACCTCCAGCTACTCTCTCATTGGTTCTCCCTATTCCTGTTCCTTTTCCGCAGAAATTGCAAACTGGGCCAAACAGGAGGTTAAAGGCACTGACTCTCCAAGTGGGGAGAGTGTTAGTAAAGCGTCTGGAATGTTGCACCCGAGTACCAGGGGACGAAAACTGAGACACATTTGAACACGTTTCCCGATCACACGGTGGATCATACTCTGGGTTCCACATGCATGTTTTAGCTAAAGGAAGAATCCCTAAAACCTGGAGAGTTGAGAACCATGTAATGGGTACCATGCAATATGAATTCAAAGGGTCTGCATTTGCTCACCGAACCTCACCAATCCTATCACTTCAGCTTTTATGTCGCTCTTCACACGCTGGATTCTTTTTCGGAGACATATAAATCCATAGGTTTTAAGATTCTTACTATTCAGTTATATTCTTAGGCGTTTAATATGGGGTGTTGAGTCCACTTCGTTGAGGAAGCAGTAGATCTTGTCTATTACATTTTTGGCTTATGAAAAGGTATCTGTGCTAATTTCAATTTCTGGTTTTATGCAGCACCCAAACTCACCTTTCCCCTTAAGCAAGCATAAGTTGGTTTTCTACATTTGAGACCCTATTCTGTTTTGTAATTCAGTTCCTGTGTAGCCAAGTTTACATTCCGTGTATTAGTTATACCTTATGATGTTTCTTTTTCTGTGTGACTTATTTCACTTAGAATCATCGTACCTGTATCCACTCATTATGCTGCTACTGGCCTGATGACATAGATTTCATTGCTGAGTGATATTGCATTCTACGTAAGTACCACAACTTCTTTATCCATTTTTCGCTTTCTGCGATATTGAACTTGTACCGTAAACGAGGTTCTTGTAAACAGAGCCCTCCCAAACTTTGGGGTGGCTGTGTCTTTTTGATTTTAATTTCCCTAAGCTATAGGACCATAAGTGGAAGTGCCCTAGGCTCTGTTGCTTTGTTTTTTAGATGTTTCAGGAAACACCATACACTTCTCCAGAGTGGCTTTTGGCAATTTACATCGCACCCATCAACATAACAAGGCTCCCAGTTCTCATTGGCCTGTCCTGACTCTCTGGATTATACACTTTTTTCAGATGGCCCTTTTGACCGGGGGGCAGTGAGACTTCATTGTAGTGCAGATTTCCTTTGCAAGCTTGCTTGGTTGGCCAAAAAGGGCATATGCGTTTTTTCCTGAATATATTCAGGAAAAAACGCATACGCCCTTTTTGGCCAAGTGCATCATTGTGGACGTTCTGCCTCTTTTCCTATGCTTTACATGCAATTCCAGTCTACCTCCTGAAATCGGTTTCCTGCAATTCTGCCCCGCTTTCAAGTCCTCTTGGCAGCCTTACTTCAATATATTTTTGGACAATAGCTGTCATTTATAACTCTGCATGTTTGTGAATTACAGGGCCTCTGAGCTCCTTTCTTCAACTCGCTTTCTTGTGAGCTCCCGCAACACCGCAGGATTGCTTCAGGCCCTAGTGTGGTTTTGGCATGGCTCGCTGAGCCTTTGGTTAATTCCTCTTCCTAGTGTGAAATGAGAGTTAAATTTGCCCGTCCAGACACCTCCAGCTAGTCTCTCATTGGTTCTCCCTATTCCTGTTCATTTTCCGCAGAAATTGCAAACTGGGCCAAACAGGAGGTTAAATACACTGACTCTCCAAGTAGGGAGAGTGTTAGTAAAGTGTCTGGAATGTGGCACCCGAGTACCAGGGGACGAAAACTGAGACACATTTGAACACATTTCCCGATCACACAGTGGATCATACTCTGGGTTCCACATGCATGTTTTAGCTGAAGGAAGTATCCCTTAAACCTGGAGAGTTGAGAACCTTGGAATGGGTACCATGCAATATGAATTCAAAGGGTCTGCATTTGCTCACCGAACCTCACCAATCCTATCACTGCTGCGTTTATGCCGCTGTACACACGCTTGATTCTCTTTCGGAGACATATAAATCCATAGGTTTTAAGATTCTTACTAGTCAGGTATATTCTTAGTCGTTTAATATGGGGTGTTGAGTCCACTTCGTTGAGCAAGGAGTAGCTCTTGTCTATTACATATTTGGCTTATGGAATGGTATCTGTGCTAATTTCAATCTCTGGTTTCATGTAGCACCCCAACTCACCATTTCCCTTAAGCAAGCATAAGTTGGTTTTCTACATTTGAGACCCTGTTCTGTTTTGTAATTCAGTTCCTGTGTAGCCAAGTTTACATTCCATGTATTAGTGATAACTTATGATGTTTCTTTTCCTCTGTGACTTATTTCACTTAGAATCATCGTACCTGAATCCACTCATTATGCTGCTAAGGGCCTGATGACATAGATTTCATTGCTGAGTGATATTGCATTGTACGTAAGTACCACAACTTCTTTATCCATTTTTCGCTTTCTGCGATATTGAACTTGTACCGTAAATGAGGTTCTTGTAAACAGAGCCGTCCCAAACTTTAGGGTGGCTGTGTCTTTTTGATTTTAATTTCCCTAAGCTATAGGACCATAAGTGGAAGTGCCCTAGGCTCTGTTGCTTTGTTTTTTAGATGTTTCAGGAAACACCATACACTTCTCCAGAGTGGCTTTTGGCAATTTACATCGCACCCATCAGCATAACAAGGCTCCCAGTTCTCATTGGCCTGTCCTGCCTCTCTGGATTATACACTTTTTTCAGATGGCCCTTTTGACCGGGGAGCAGTGAGACTTCATTGTGGTGCAGATTTCCTTTGCAAGCTTGCTTGGTTGGCCAAAAAGGGCGTATGCGTTTTTTTCCTGAATATATTCAGGAAAAAACGCATACGCCGTTTTTGGCCAAGTGCATCATTGTGGACGTTCTGCCTCTTTTCCTATGCTTTACATGCAATTCCAGTCTACCTCCTGAAATCGGTTTCCTGCAATTCTGCCTCGCTTTCAAGTCCTCTTGGCAGGCTTACTTCAATATATTTTTGGACCATAGCTGTCATTTATATCTCTGGAGTTTTGTGAATTACAGGGCCCCTGAGCTCCTTTCTTCAACTCGCTTTCTTGTGAGCTGGCCGCAACACCGCAGGATTTCTTCAGGCCCTAGTGTGGTTCCGGCATGGCACGCTGAGCCTTTGGTTAATTCCACTTCCTGCTGGGAATTGAGAGTTAAATTTCCTTGTCCAGACACCTCCAGCTACTCTCTCATTGGTTCTCCCTATTCCTGTTCCTTTTCCGCAGAAATTGCAAACTGGGCCAAACAGGAGGTTAAAGGCACTGACTCTCCAAGTGGGGAGAGTGTTAGGAAAGCGTCTGGAATGTTGCACCCGAGTACCAGGGGACGAAAACTGAGACACATTTGAACACGTTTCCCGATCACACGGTGGATCATACTCTGGGTTCCACATGCATGTTTTAGCTAAAGGAAGAATCCCTAAAACCTGGAGAGTTGAGAACCATGTAATGGGTACCATGCAATATGAATTCAAAGGGTCTGCATTTGCTCACCGAACCTCACCAATCCTATCACTTCAGCTTTTATGTCGCTCTTCACACGCTGGATTCTTTTTCGGAGACATATAAATCCATAGGTTTTAAGATTCTTACTATTCAGTTATATTCTTAGGCGTTTAATATGGGGTGTTGAGTCCACTTCGTTGAGGAAGCAGTAGATCTTGTCTATTACATTTTTGGCTTATGAAAAGGTATCTGTGCTAATTTCAATTTCTGGTTTTATGCAGCACCCAAACTCACCTTTCCCCTTAAGCAAGCATAAGTTGGTTTTCTACATTTGAGACCCTATTCTGTTTTGTAATTCAGTTCCTGTGTAGCCAAGTTTACATTCCGTGTATTAGTTATACCTTATGATGTTTCTTTTTCTGTGTGACTTATTTCACTTAGAATCATCGTACCTGTATCCACTCATTATGCTGCTACTGGCCTGATGACATAGATTTCATTGCTGAGTGATATTGCATTCTACGTAAGTACCACAACTTCTTTATCCATTTTTCGCTTTCTGCGATATTGAACTTGTACCGTAAACGAGGTTCTTGTAAACAGAGCCCTCCCAAACTTTGGGGTGGCTGTGTCTTTTTGATTTTAATTTCCCTAAGCTATAGGACCATAAGTGGAAGTGCCCTAGGCTCTGTTGCTTTGTTTTTTAGATGTTTCAGGAAACACCATACACTTCTCCAGAGTGGCTTTTGGCAATTTACATCGCACCCATCAACATAACAAGGCTCCCAGTTCTCATTGGCCTGTCCTGACTCTCTGGATTATACACTTTTTTCAGATGGCCCTTTTGACCGGGGGGCAGTGAGACTTCATTGTAGTGCAGATTTCCTTTGCAAGCTTGCTTGGTTGGCCAAAAAGGGCGTATGCGTTTTTTCCTGAATATATTCAGGAAAAAACGCATACGCCCTTTTTGGCCAAGTGCATCATTGTGGACGTTCTGCCTCTTTTCCTATGCTTTACATGCAATTCCAGTCTACCTCCTGAAATCGGTTTCCTGCAATTCTGCCCCGCTTTCAAGTCCTCTTGGCAGCCTTACTTCAATATATTTTTGGACAATAGCTGTCATTTATAACTCTGCATGTTTGTGAATTACAGGGCCTCTGAGCTCCTTTCTTCAACTCGCTTTCTTGTGAGCTCCGCAACACCGCAGGATTGCTTCAGGCCCTAGTGTGGTTTTGGCATGGCTCGCTGAGCCTTTGGTTAATTCCTCTTCCTAGTGTGAAATGAGAGTTAAATTTGCCCGTCCAGACACCTCCAGCTAGTCTCTCATTGGTTCTCCCTATTCCTGTTCATTTTCCGCAGAAATTGCAAACTGGGCCAAACAGGAGGTTAAATACACTGACTCTCCAAGTAGGGAGAGTGTTAGTAAAGTGTCTGGAATGTGGCACCCGAGTACCAGGGGACGAAAACTGAGACACATTTGAACACATTTCCCGATCACACAGTGGATCATACTCTGGGTTCCACATGCATGTTTTAGCTGAAGGAAGAATCCCTTAAACCTGGAGAGTTGAGAACCTTTGAATGGGTACCATGCAATATGAATTCAAAGGGTCTGCATTTGCTCACCGAACCTCACCAATCCTATCACTGCTGCGTTTATGCCGCTGTACACACGCTTGATTCTCTTTCGGAGACATATAAATCCATAGGTTTTAAGATTCTTACTAGTCAGGTATATTCTTAGTCGTTTAATATGGGGTGTTGAGTCCACTTCGTTGAGCAAGGAGTAGCTCTTGTCTATTACATATTTGGCTTATGGAATGGTATCTGTGCTAATTTCAATCTCTGGTTTCATGTAGCACCCCAACTCACCATTTCCCTTAAGCAAGCATAAGTTGGTTTTCTACATTTGAGACCCTGTTCTGTTTTGTAATTCAGTTCCTGTGTAGCCAAGTTTACATTCCATGTATTAGTGATAACTTATGATGTTTCTTTTCCTCTGTGACTTATTTCACTTAGAATCATCGTACCTGAATCCACTCATTATGCTGCTAAGGGCCTGATGACATAGATTTCATTGCTGAGTGATATTGCATTGTACGTAAGTACCACAACTTCTTTATCCATTTTTCGCTTTCTGCGATATTGAACTTGTACCGTAAACGAGGTTCTTGTAAACAGAGCCGTCCCAAACTTTAGGGTGGCTGTGTCTTTTTGATTTTAATTTCCCTAAGCTATAGGACCATAAGTGGAAGTGCCCTAGGCTCTGTTGCTTTGTTTTTTAGATGTTCCAGGAAACAGCATACACTTCTCCAGAGTGGCTGTTTGCAATTTACATCCCGCCCATCAGCATAACAAGGCTCCCAGTTCTCCATGGCCTGTCCTGCCTTTCTGGATTTTACACTTGTTTCAGATGGCCCTTTTGACCGGGGGGCAGTGAGACTTCATTGTAGTGCAGATTTCCTTTGCAAGCTTGCTTGGTTGGCCAAAAGGGGCCTATGCGTTATTTCCTGAATATATTCAGGAAAAAACGCATACGCACTTTTTGGCCAAGTGCATCATTGTGGACGTTCTGCCTCTTTTCCTATGCTTTACATGCAATTCCAGTCTACCTCCTGAAATCGGTTTCCTGCAATTCTGCCCCACTTTCAAGTCCTCTTGGCAGCCTTACTTCAATATATTTTTGGACCATAGCTGTCATTTATATCTCTGCAGGTTTGTGAATTACAGTGCCCCTGAGCTCCTTTCTTCAACTCGCTTTCTTGTGAGCTGGCCGCAACACAGAAGGATTGCTTCAGGCCCTAGTGTGGTTCCGGCATGGCACGCTGAGCCTTTGGTTAATTCCACTTCCTGCTGGGAATTGAGAGTTAAATTTCCTTGTCCAGACACCTCCAGCTACTCTCTCATTGGTTCTCCCTATTCCTGTTCCTTTTCCGCAGAAATTGCAAACTGGGCCAAACAGGAGGTTAAAGGCACTGACTCTCCAAGTGGGGAGAGTGTTAGGAAAGCGTCTGGAATGTTGCACCCGAGTACCAGGGGACGAAAACTGAGACACATTTGAACACGTTTCCCGATCACACGGTGGATCATACTCTGGGTTCCACATGCATGTTTTAGCTAAAGGAAGAATCCCTAAAACCTGGAGAGTTGAGAACCATGTAATGGGTACCATGCAATATGAATTCAAAGGGTCTGCATTTGCTCACCGAACCTCACCAATCCTATCACTTCAGCTTTTATGTCGCTCTTCACACGCTGGATTCTTTTTCGGAGACATATAAATCCATAGGTTTTAAGATTCTTACTAGTCAGGTATATTCTTAGGCGTTTAATATGGGGTGTTGAGTCCACTTCGTTGAGGAAGCAGTAGATCTTGTCTATTACATTTTTGGCTTATGAAAAGGTATCTGTGCTAATTTCAATGTCTGGTTTTATGCAGCACCCAAACTCACCTTTCCCCTTAAGCAAGCATAAGTTGGTTTTCTACATTTGAGACCCTATTCTGTTTTGTAATTCAGTTCCTGTGTAGCCAAGTTTACATTCCGTGTATTAGTTATACCTTGTGATGTTTCTTTTTCTGTGTGACTTATTTCACTTAGAATCATCGTACCTGTATCCACTCATTATGCTGCTACTGGCCTGATGACATAGATTTCATTGCTGAGTGATATTGCATTCTACGTAAGTACCACAACTTCTTTATCCATTTTTCGCTTTCTGCGATATTGAACTTGTACCGTAAACGAGGTTCTTGTAAACAGAGCCCTCCCAAACTTTGGGGTGGCTGTGTCTTTTTGATTTTAATTTCCCTAAGCTATAGGACCATAAGTGGAAGTGCCCTAGGCTCTGTTGCTTTGTTTTTTAGATGTTTCAGGAAACACCATACACTTCTCCAGAGTGGCTTTTGGCAATTTACATCGCACCCATCAGCATAACAAGGCTCCCAGTTCTCATTGGCCTGTCCTGACTCTCTGGATTATACACTTTTTTCAGATGGCCCTTTTGACCGGGGGGCAGTGAGACTTCATTGTAGTGCAGATTTCCTTTGCAAGCTTGCTTGGTTGGCCAAAAAGGGCATATGCGTTTTTTCCTGAATATATTCAGGAAAAAACGCATACGCCCTTTTTGGCCAAGTGCATCATTGTGGACGTTCTGCCTCTTTTCCTATGCTTTACATGCAATTCCAGTCTACCTCCTGAAATCGGTTTCCTGCAATTCTGCCCCGCTTTCAAGTCCTCTTGGCAGCCTTACTTCAATATATTTTTGGACAATAGCTGTCATTTATAACTCTGCAGGTTTGTGAATTACAGGGCCTCTGAGCTCCTTTCTTCAACTCGCTTTCTTGTGAGCTCCCGCAACACCGCAGGATTGCTTCAGGCCCTAGTGTGGTTTTGGCATGGCTCGCTGAGCCTTTGGTTAATTCCTCTTCCTAGTGTGAAATGAGAGTTAAATTTGCCCGTCCAGACACCTCCAGCTAGTCTCTCATTGGTTCTCCCTATTCCTGTTCATTTTCCGCAGAAATTGCAAACTGGGCCAAACAGGAGGTTAAATACACTGACTCTCCAAGTAGGGAGAGTGTTAGTAAAGTGTCTGGAATGTGGCACCCGAGTACCAGGGGACGAAAACTGAGACACATTTGAACACATTTCCCGATCACACAGTGGATCATACTCTGGGTTCCACATGCATGTTTTAGCTGAAGGAAGAATCCCTTAAACCTGGAGAGTTGAGAACCTTGGAATGGGTACCATGCAATATGAATTCAAAGGGTCTGCATTTGCTCACCGAACCTCACCAATCCTATCACTGCTGCGTTTATGCCGCTGTACACACGCTTGATTCTCTTTCGGAGACATATAAATCCATAGGTTTTAAGATTCTTACTAGTCAGGTATATTCTTAGTCGTTTAATATGGGGTGTTGAGTCCACTTCGTTGAGCAAGGAGTAGCTCTTGTCTATTACATATTTGGCTTATGGAATGGTATCTGTGCTAATTTCAATCTCTGGTTTCATGTAGCACCCCAACTCACCATTTCCCTTAAGCAAGCATAAGTTGGTTTTCTACATTTGAGACCCTGTTCTGTTTTGTAATTCAGTTCCTGTGTAGCCAAGTTTACATTCCATGTATTAGTGATAACTTATGATGTTTCTTTTCCTCTGTGACTTATTTCACTTAGAATCATCGTACCTGAATCCACTCATTATGCTGCTAAGGGCCTGATGACATAGATTTCATTGCTGAGTGATATTGCATTGTACGTAAGTACCACAACTTCTTTATCCATTTTTCGCTTTCTGCGATATTGAACTTGTACCGTAAACGAGGTTCTTGTAAACAGAGCCGTCCCAAACTTTAGGGTGGCTGTGTCTTTTTGATTTTAATTTCCCTAAGCTATAGGACCATAAGTGGAAGTGCCCTAGGCTCTGTTGCTTTGTTTTTTAGATGTTCCAGGAAACAGCATACACTTCTCCAGAGTGGCTGTTTGCAATTTACATCCCGCCCATCAGCATAACAAGGCTCCCAGTTCTCCATGGCCTGTCCTGCCTTTCTGGATTTTACACTTTTTTCAGATGGCCCTTTTGACCGGGGGGCAGTGAGACTTCATTGTAGTGCAGATTTCCTTTGCAAGCTTGCTTGGTTGGCCAAAAGGGGCCTATGCGTTATTTCCTGAATATATTCAGGAAAAAACGCATACGCACTTTTTGGCCAAGTGCATCATTGTGGACGTTCTGCCTCTTTTCCTATGCTTTACATGCAATTCCAGTCTACCTCCTGAAATCGGTTTCCTGCAATTCTGCCCAAATTTCAAGTCCTCTTTGCTGCCTTACTTCAATATATTTTTGGACCATAGCTGTCATTTATATCTCTGCAGGTTTGTGAATTACAGTGCCCCTGAGCTCCTTTCTTCAACTCGCTTTCTTGTGAGCTGGCCGCAACACAGAAGGATTGCTTCAGGCCCTAGTGTGGTTCCGGCATGGCACGCTGAGCCTTTGGTTAATTCCACTTCCTGCTGGGAAATGAGAGTTAAATTTGCCCGTCCGGACACCTCCAGCTACTCTCTCATTGGTTCTCCCTATTCCTGTTCATTTTCCGCAGAAATTGCAAACTGGGCCAAACAGGAGGTTAAAGTCACTGACTCTCCAAGTGGGGAGAGTGTTAGTAAAGCGTCTGGAATGTTGCACCCGAGTACCAGGGGACGAAAACTGAGACACATTTGAACACGTTTCCCGATCACACGGTGGATCATACCCTGGGTTCCACATGCATGATTTAGCTGAAGGAAGAATCCCTTAAACCTGGAGAGCTGAGAACCATGGAATGGGTACCATTCAATATGACTTCAAAGGGTCTGCATTTGCTCACCGAACCTCACCAATCCTAACACTGCTGCATTTATGGTGCTGTACACACGCTTGATTCTCTTTCGGAGACATATAAATCCATAGGTTTTAAGATTCTTACTAGTCAGGTATATTCTTAGGCGTTTAATATGGGGTGTTGAGTCCACTTCGTTGAGCAAGGAGTAGATCTTGTCTATTACATATTTGGCTTATGGAAAGGTATCTGTGCTAATTTCAATATCTGGTTTTATGCAGCACCCCAACTCACCATTCCCCTTAAGCAAGCATAAGTTGGTTTTCTACATTTGAGACACTGTTTTGTTTTGTAATTCAGTTCCTGTTTACTCAAGTTTACATTCCATGTATTAGTGATAGCTTATGATGTTTCTTTTTCTCTGTGACTTATTTCACTTAGAAACATCGTACCTGAATCCACTCATTATGCTGCTAAGGGCCTGATGACATAGATTTCATTGCTGAGTGATATTGCATTGTACGTAAGTACCTCAACTTCTTTATCCATTTCTCACTTTCTGCGTTATTGAACTTGTACCGTAAACGAGGTTCTTGTAAACAGAGCCCTCCCAAACTTTGGGGTGGCTGTGTCTTTTTGATTTTAATTTTCCTAAACTATAGGACCATAAGTGGAAATGCCCTAGGCTCTGTTGCTTTGTTTTTTAGATGTTTCAGGAAACACCATACACTTATCCAGAGTGGCTGTTTGCAATTTACATCCCAACCATCGGCATAACAAGGCTCCCAGTTCTCCATGGCCTGTCCTGCCTTTCTGGATTATACACTTTTTTCAGATGGCCCTTTTGACCGGGGGGCAGTGAGTTTCATTGTAGTGCAGATTTCCTTTGCAAGCTTGCTTGGTTGGCCAAAAGGGTCGTATGCGTTTTTTCCTGAATATATTCAGGAAAAAACGCATACGCCCTTTTTGGCCAAGTGCATCATTGTGGACGTTCTGCCTCTTTTCCTATGCTTTACATGCAATTCCAGTCTACCTCCTGAAATCGGTTTACTGCAATTCTTCCCCGCTTTCAAGTCCTCTTGGCAGCCTTCCTTCAATATATTTTTGGACGATAGCTGTCATTTAGAACTCTGCAGGTTTGTGAATTACAGGGCCCCTGAGCTCCTTTCTTCAACTCGCTTTCTTGTGAGCTGGCCGCAACACCGCAGGATTGCTTCAGGCCCTAGTGTGGTTTTGGCATGGTTCGCTGAGCCTTTGGTTAATTCCTCTTCCTGGTGTGAAATGAGAGTTAAATTTGCCCGTCCAGAGACCTCCAGCTAGTCTCTCATTGGTTCTCCCTATTCCTGTTCATTTTCCGCAGAAATTGCAAACTGGGCCAAACAGGAGGTTAAATACACTGACTCTCCAAGTAGGGAGAGTGTTAGTAAAGCGTCTGGAATGTGGCACCCTAGTACCAGGGGACGAAAACTGAGACACATTTGAACACATTTCCCGATCACACAGTGGATCATACTCTGGGTTCCACATGCATGTTTTAGCTGAAGGAAGAATCCCTTAAACCTGGAGAGTTGAGAACCTTGGAATGGTTACCATGCAATATGAATTCAAAGGGTCTGCATTTGCTCACCGAACCTCACCAATCCTATCACTGCTGCGTTTATGCCGCTGTACACACGCTTGATTCTCTTTCGGAGACATATAAATCCATAGGTTTTAAGATTCTTACTAGTCAGGTATATTCTTAGTCGTTTAATATGGGGTGTTGAGTCCACTTCGTTGAGCAAGGAGTAGCTCTTGTCTATTACATATTTGGCTTATGGAATGGTATCTGTGCTAATTTCAATCTCTGGTTTCATGTAGCACCCCAACTCACCATTTCCCTTAAGCAAGCATAAGTTGGTTTTCTACATTTGAGACCCTGTTCTGTTTTGTAATTCAGTTCCTGTGTAGCCAAGTTTACATTCCATGTATTAGTGATAACTTATGATGTTTCTTTTCCTCTGTGACTTATTTCACTTAGAATCATCGTACCTGAATCCACTCATTATGCTGCTAAGGGCCTGATGACATAGATTTCATTGCTGAGTGATATTGCATTGTACGTAAGTACCACAACTTCTTTATCCATTTTTCGCTTTCTGCGATATTGAACTTGTACCGTAAACGAGGTTCTTGTAAACAGAGCCGTCCCAAACTTTAGGGTGGCTGTGTCTTTTTGATTTTAATTTCCCTAAGCTATAGGACCATAAGTGGAAGTGCCCTAGGCTCTGTTGCTTTGTTTTTTAGATGTTCCAGGAAACAGCATACACTTCTCCAGAGTGGCTGTTTGCAATTTACATCCCGCCCATCAGCATAACAAGGCTCCCAGTTCTCCATGGCCTGTCCTGCCTTTCTGGATTTTACACTTTTTTCAGATGGCCCTTTTGACCGGGGGGCAGTGAGACTTCATTGTAGTGCAGATTTCCTTTGCAAGCTTGCTTGGTTGGCCAAAAGGGGCCTATGCGTTATTTCCTGAATATATTCAGGAAAAAACGCATACGCACTTTTTGGCCAAGTGCATCATTGTGGACGTTCTGCCTCTTTTCCTATGCTTTACATGCAATTCCAGTCTACCTCCTGAAATCGGTTTCCTGCAATTCTGCCCAAATTTCAAGTCCTCTTTGCTGCCTTACTTCAATATATTTTTGGACCATAGCTGTCATTTATATCTCTGCAGGTTTGTGAATTACAGTGCCCCTGAGCTCCTTTCTTCAACTCGCTTTCTTGTGAGCTGGCCGCAACACAGAAGGATTGCTTCAGGCCCTAGTGTGGTTCCGGCATGGCACGCTGAGCCTTTGGTTAATTCCACTTCCTGCTGGGAAATGAGAGTTAAATTTGCCCGTCCGGACACCTCCAGCTACTCTCTCATTGGTTCTCCCTATTCCTGTTCATTTTCCGCAGAAATTGCAAACTGGGCCAAACAGGAGGTTAAAGGCACTGACTCTCCAAGTGGGGAGAGTGTTAGTAAAGCGTCTGGAATGTTGCACCCGAGTACCAGGGGACGAAAACTGAGACACATTTGAACACGTTTCCCGATCACACGGTGGATCATACCCTGGGTTCCACATGCATGATTTAGCTGAAGGAAGAATCCCTTAAACCTGGAGAGCTGAGAACCATGGAATGGGTACCATTCAATATGACTTCAAAGGGTCTGCATTTGCTCACCGAACCTCACCAATCCTAACACTGCTGCATTTATGGTGCTGTACACACGCTTGATTCTCTTTCGGAGACATATAAATCCATAGGTTTTAAGATTCTTACTAGTCAGGTATATTCTTAGGCGTTTAATATAGGGTGTTGAGTCCACTTCGTTGAGCAAGGAGTAGATCTTGTCTATTACATATTTGGCTTATGGAAAGGTATCTGTGCTAATTTCAATATCTGGTTTTATGCAGCACCCCAACTCACCATTCCCCTTAAGCAAGCATAAGTTGGTTTTCTACATTTGAGACACTGTTTTGTTTTGTAATTCAGTTCCTGTTTACTCAAGTTTACATTCCATGTATTAGTGATAGCTTATGATGTTTCTTTTTCTCTGTGACTTATTTCACTTAGAAACATCGTACCTGAATCCACTCATTATGCTGCTAAGGGCCTGATGACATAGATTTCATTGCTGAGTGATATTGCATTGTACGTAAGTACCTCAACTTCTTTATCCATTTCTCACTTTCTGCGTTATTGAACTTGTACCGTAAACGAGGTTCTTGTAAACAGAGCCCTCCCAAACTTTGGGGTGGCTGTGTCTTTTTGATTTTAATTTTCCTAAACTATAGGACCATAAGTGGAAATGCCCTAGGCTCTGTTGCTTTGTTTTTTAGATGTTTCAGGAAACACCATACACTTATCCAGAGTGGCTGTTTGCAATTTACATCCCAACCATCGGCATAACAAGGCTCCCAGTTCTCCATGGCCTGTCCTGCCTTTCTGGATTATACACTTTTTTCAGATGGCCCTTTTGACCGGGGGGCAGTGAGTTTCATTGTAGTGCAGATTTCCTTTGCAAGCTTGCTTGGTTGGCCAAAAGGGTCGTATGCGTTTTTTCCTGAATATATTCAGGAAAAAACGCATACGCCCTTTTTGGCCAAGTGCATCATTGTGGACGTTCTGCCTCTTTTCCTATGCTTTACATGCAATTCCAGTCTACCTCCTGAAATCGGTTTACTGCAATTCTTCCCCGCTTTCAAGTCCTCTTGGCAGCCTTCCTTCAATATATTTTTGGACGATAGCTGTCATTTAGAACTCTGCAGGTTTGTGAATTACAGGGCCCCTGAGCTCCTTTCTTCAACTCGCTTTCTTGTGAGCTGGCCGCAACACCGCAGGATTGCTTCAGGCCCTAGTGTGGTTTTGGCATGGTTCGCTGAGCCTTTGGTTAATTCCTCTTCCTGGTGTGAAATGAGAGTTAAATTTGCCCGTCCAGAGACCTCCAGCTAGTCTCTCATTGGTTCTCCCTATTCCTGTTCATTTTCCGCAGAAATTGCAAACTGGGCCAAACAGGAGGTTAAATACACTGACTCTCCAAGTAGGGAGAGTGTTAGTAAAGCGTCTGGAATGTGGCACCCTAGTACCAGGGGACGAAAACTGAGACACATTTGAACACATTTCCCGATCACACAGTGGATCATACTCTGGGTTCCACATGCATGTTTTAGCTGAAGGAAGAATCCCTTAAACCTGGAGAGTTGAGAACCTTGGAATGGTTACCATGCAATATGAATTCAAAGGGTCTGCATTTGCTCACCGAACCTCACCAATCCTATCACTGCTGCGTTTATGCCGCTGTACACACGCTTGATTCTCTTTCGGAGACATATAAATCCATAGGCTTTAAGATTCTTACTAGTCAGGTATATTCTTAGTCGTTTAATATGGGGTGTTGAGTCCACTTCGTTGAGCAAGGAGTAGCTCTTGTCTATTACATATTTGGCTTATGGAATGGTATCTGTGCTAATTTCAATCTCTGATTTCATGTAGCACCCCAACTCACCATTTCCCTTAAGCAAGCATAAGTTGGTTTTCTACATTTGAGACCCTGTTCTGTTTTGTAATTCAGTTCCTGTGTAGCCAAGTTTACATTCCATGTATTAGTGATAACTTATGATGTTTCTTTTCCTCTGTGACTTATTTCACTTAGAATCATCGTACCTGAATCCACTCATTATGCTGCTATGGGCCTGATGACATAGATTTCATTGCTGAGTGATATTGCATTGTACGTAAGTACCACAACTTCTTTATCCATTTTTCGCTTTCTGCGATATTGAACTTGTACCGTAAACGAGGTTCTTGTAAACAGAGCCCTCCCAAACTTTGGGGTGGCTGTGTCTTTTTGATTTTAATTTCCCTAAGCTATAGGACCATAAGTGGAAGTGCCCTAGGCTCTGTTGCTTTGTTTTTTAGATGTTCCAGGAAACAGCATACACTTCTCCAGAGTGGCTGTTTGCAATTTACATCCCGCCCATCAGCATAACAAGGCTCCCAGTTCTCCATGGCCTGTCCTGCCTTTCTGGATTTTACACTTGTTTCAGATGGCCCTTTTGACCGGGGGGCAGTGAGACTTCATTGTAGTGCAGATTTCCTTTGCAAGCTTGCTTGGTTGGCCAAAACGGGCGTATGCGTTATTTCCTGAATATATTCAGGAAAAAACGCATAGGCCCTTTTTGGCCAAGTGCATCATTGTGGACGTTCTGCCTCTTTTCCTATGCTTTACATGCAATTCCAGTCTACCTTCTGAAATCGGTTTCCTGCAATTCTGCCCAAATTTCAAGTCCTCTTTGCTGCCTTACTTCAATATATTTTTGGACCATAGCTGTCATTTATAACTCTGCAGGTTTGTGAATTACAGTGCCCCTGAGCTCCTTTCTTCAACTCGCTTTCTTGTGAGCTGGCCGCAACACAGAAGGATTGCTTCAGGCCCTAGTGTGGTTCCGGCATGGCACGCTGAGCCTTTGGTTAATTCCACTTCCTCCTGGGAAATGAGAGTTAAATTTGCCCGTCCGGACACCTCCAGCTACTCTCTCATTGGTTCTCCCTATTCCTGTTCATTTTCCGCAGAAATTGCAAACTGGGCCAAACAGGAGGTTAAAGGCACTGACTCTCCAAGTGGGTTGAGTGTTAGTAAAGCGTCTGGAATGTTGCACCCGAGTACCAGGGGACGAAAACTGAGACACACTTAAACACGTTTCCCGATCACACGGTGGATCATACCCTGGGTTCCACATGCATGATTTAGCTGAAGGAAGAATCCCTTAAACCTGGAGAGCTGAGAACCATGGAATGGGTACCATTCAATATGACTTCAAAGGGTCTGCATTTGCTCACCGAACCTCACCAATCCTAACACTGCTGCATTTATGGTGCTGTACACACGCTTGATTCTCTTTCGGAGACATATAAATCCATAGGTTTTAAGATTCTTACTAGTCAGGTATATTCTTAGGCGTTTAATATGGGGTGTTGAGTCCACTTCATTGAGCAAGGAGTAGCTCTTGTCTATTACATATTTGGCTTATGGAAAGGTATCTGTGCTAATTTCAATCTCTGGTTTCATGCAGCACCCCAACTCACCATTCCCCTTAAGCAAGCATAAGTTGGTTTTCTACATTTGAGACCCTGTCCTGTTTTGTAATTCAGTTCCTGTGTAGCCAAGTTTACATTCCGTGTATTAGTGATACCTTATGATGTTTCTTTTTCTGTGTGACTTATTTCACTTAGAATCATCGTACCTGAATCCACTCATTATGCTACTACTGGCCTGATGACATAGATTTCATTGCTGAGTGATATTGCATTGTACGTAAGTACCACAACTTCTTTATCCATTTTTCGCTTTCTGCGATATTGAACTTGTACCGTAAACGAGGTTCTTGTAAACAGAGCCGTCCCAAACTTTGGGGTGGCTGTGTCTTTTTGATTTTAATTTCCCTAAGCTATAGGACCATAAGTGGAAGTGCCCTAGGCTCTGTTGCTTTGTTTTTTATTTGTTCCAGGAAACAGCATACACTTCTCCAGAGTGGCTGTTTGCAATTTACATCCCGCCCATCAGCATAACAAGGCTCCCAGTTCTCCATGGCCTGTCCTGCCTTTCTGGATTTTACACTTGTTTCAGATGGCCCTTTTGACCGGGGGGCAGTGAGACTTCATTGTAGTGCAGATTTCCTTTGCAAGCTTGCTTGGTTGGCCACAAAGTGTGTATGCGTTTTTTCCTGAATATATTCAGGAAAAAACGCATACGCCCTTTTTGGCCAAGTGCATCATTGTGGACGTTCTGCCTCTTTTCCTATGCTTTACATGCAATTCCAGTCTACCTCCTGAAATCGGTTTCCTGTAATTCTGCCCCGCTTTCAAGTCCTCTTGGCAGCCTTACTTCAATATATTTTTGGAAGATAACTGTCATTTATAACTCTGCAGGTTTGTGAATTACAGGGCCCCTGAGCTCCTTTCTTCAACTCGCTTTCTTGTGAGCTGGCCGCAACACCGCAGGATTGCTTCAGGCCCTAGTGTGGTTCCGGCATGGCACGCTGAGCCTTTGGTTAATTCCTCTTCCTGGTGGGAAATGAGAGTTAAATTTGCCCGTGCACACACCTCCAGCTAGTCTCTCATTGGTTCTCCCTATTCCTGTTCATTTTCCGCAGAAATTGCAAACTGGGCCAAACAGGAGGTTAAAGGCACTGACTCTCCAAGTGGGGAGAGTGTTAGTAAAGCGTCTGGAATGTTGCACCCTAGTA
This sequence comes from Grampus griseus, assembly GCF_964374135.1. Lineage (NCBI taxonomy): Eukaryota > Metazoa > Chordata > Mammalia > Artiodactyla > Delphinidae > Grampus > Grampus griseus. The sequence continues at coordinate 41,037 of NW_028133012.1, forward strand.
CCAGGGGACGAAAACTGAAACACATTTGAACAAGTTTCCCGATCACACGGTGGTTCATACTCTGGATTCCACATGCATGTTTTAGCTGAAGGAAGAATCCCTTAAACCTGGAGAGTTGAGAACCATGGAATGGGTACCATGCAATATGACTTCAAAGGGTCTGCGTTTGCTCACCGAACCTCACCAATCCTATCACTGCTGCGTTTAGGCCGCTGTACACACGCTTGATTCTCTTTCGGAGACATATAAATCCATAGGTTTTAAGATTCTTACTACTCAGGTATATTCTTAGGCGTTTATTATGGGGTGTTGAGTCCACTTCGTTGAGCAAGCAGTAGCTCTTTTCTATTACATATTTAGCTTATGGAAAGGTGTCTGTGCTAATTTCAATCTCTGGTTTTATGCAGCACCCCAACTCACCTTTCCCCTTAAGCAAGCATAAGTTGGTTTTCTACATTTGAGACCCTATTCTTTTTTGAAATTCAGTTCCTGTGTAGCCAAGTTTACATTCCGTGTATTAGTGATACCTTATGATGTTTCTTTTCCTCTGTGACTTATTTCACTTAGAATCATCGTACCTGAATCCACTCATTATGCTGCTAAGGGCCTGATGACATAGATTTCATTGCTGAGTGATATTGCATTGTACGTAAGTACCTCAACTTCTTTATCCTATTTTTGCTTTCTGTGATATTGAACTTGTACCGTAAATGAGGTTCTTGTAAACAGAGCCGTCCCAAACTTTGGGGTGGCTGTGTCTTTTTGATTTTAATTTCCCTAAGCTATAGGACCATAAGTGGAAGTGCCCTAGGTTCTGTTGCTTTGTTTTTTGGATGTTTTAGGAAACACCATACACTTCTCCAGAGTGGCTGTTGGCAATTTACATCCCGCCCATCTGCATAAGAAGGTTCCCAGTTCTCAATGGCCTGTCCTGCCTTTCTGGATTTTACACTTTTTTCAGATGACCCTTTTGACCAGGGGGCAGTGAGACTTCATTGTAGTGCAGATTTCCTTTGCAAGCTTGCTTGGTTGGCCAAAAAGGGCGTATGCGTTTTTTCCTGAATATATTCAGGAAAAAACGCATACGCACTTTTTGGCCAAGTGCATCATTGTGGACGTTCTGCCTCTTTTCCTATGCTTTACATGCAATTCCAGTCTACCTCCTGAAATCGGTTTCCTGCAATTCTGCCCCGCTTTCAAGTCCTCTTGGCAGCCTTACTTAAATATATTTTTGGACGATAGCTGTCATTTATAACTCTGCATGTTTGTGAATTACAGTGCCCGTGAGCTCCTTTCATCAACTCGCTTTCTTGTGAGCTGGCGGCAACACCACAGGATTGCTTCAGGCCCTAATGTGGTTCTGGCATGGCACTCCGAGCCTTTGGTTAACTCCTCTTCCTGGTGGGAAATGAGAGTTAAATTTGTCCGTCCAGACACCTCCAGATAGTCTCTCATTGGTTCTCCCTATTCCTGTTCATTTTCCACAGAAATTGCAAACTGGGCCAAACAGGAGGTTAAAGGCACTGACTCTCCAAGTGGGGAGAGTGTTAGTAAAGCGTCTGGAATGTTGCACCCGAGTACCAGGGGACGAAAACTGAGACACATTTGAACACATTTCCCGATCACACGTTGGATCATACTCTGGGATCCACATGCATGTTTTAGCTGAAGGAAGAATCCCTTAAACCTGGAGAGTTGAGAACCATGGAATGGGTACCATGCAATATGACTTCAAAGGGTCTGCATTTGCTCACCGAACCTCATCAATCCGATCACTGCTGCATTTATGCCGCTGTACACACGCTTGATTCTCTTTCGGAGACATATAAATCCATAGGTTTTAAGATTCTTACTAGTCAGTTATATTCTTAGGCGTTTAATATGGGGTGTTGAGTCCACTTCGTTGAGCAAGGAGTAGCTCTTGTCTATTACATATTTGGCTTATGGAAAGGTATCTGTGTTAATTTCAATCTCTGGTTTTATGCAGCACCCCAACTCACCTTTCCCCTTAAGCAAGCATAAGTTGGTTTTCTACATTTGAGACACTATTCTGTTTTGTAATTCAGTTCCTGTGTAGCCAAGTTTACATTACGTGTAGTAGTGATATCTTATGATGTTTCTTTTTCTGTGTCACTTATTTCACTTAGAATCATCGTACCTGAATCCACTCATTATGCTGCTACTGGCCTGATGACATAGATTTCATTGCTGAGTGATATTGCATTGTACGTAAGTACCACAACTTCTTTATCCATTTTTCGCTTTCTGCGATATAGAACTTGTACTGTAAACTAGGTTCTTGTAAACAGAGCTGTCCCAAACTTTGGGGTGGCTGTGTCTTTTTGATTTTAATTTCCCTAATCTATAGGACCATAAGTGGAAGTGCCCTAGGCTCTGTTGCTTTGTTTTTTAGATGTTTCAGGAAACACCATACACTTCTCCAGAGTGGCTGTTGGCAATTTACATCCCGCTCATCAGCATAACAAGGCTCCCAGTTCTCCATGGCCTGTCCTGCCTTTCTGGATTTTACACTTTTTTCAGATGGCCCTTTTGACCGGGGGGCAGTGAGACTTCATTGTCGTGCAGATTTCCTTTGCAAGCTTGCTTGGTTGGCCAAAAAGGGCGTATGCGTTTTTTCCTGAATATATTCATGAAAAAACGCATACGCCCTTTTGGGCCAAGTGCATCATTGTGGACGTTCTGCCTCTTTTCCTATGCTTTACATGCAATTCCAGTCTACCTCCTGAAATCGGTTTCCTGCAATTCTGCCCCGCTTTCAAGTCCTCTTAGCAGCCTTACTTCAATATATTTTTGGACGATAGCTGTCATTTATAACTCTGCAGGTTTGTGAATTACAGGGCCCCTGAGCTCCTTTCTTCAACTCGCTTTCTTGTGAGCTGGCCGCAACACTGCAGGATTGCTTCAGGCCCTAGTGTGGTTCCGGCATGGCATGGTGAGCCTTTGGTTAATTCCTCTTCCTGTTGGGAAATGAGAGTTAAATTTGCCCGTCCAAACACCTCCAGCTAGTCTCTCATTGGTTTTCCTTATTCCTGTTCATTTTCCGCAGAAATTGCAAACTGGGCCAAACAGGAGATGAAAGGCACTGAGTCTCCAAGTGGGGAGAGTGTTAGTAAAGCATCTGGAATGTTGCACCGAAGTATCAGGGGACGAAAACTCAGACACATTTGAACATGTTTCCCGATCACACGGTGGATCATACTCTGGGTTCCACATGCATGTTCTAGCTGAAGGAAGAATCCCTTAAACCTGGAGAGTTGAGACCCATGGAATGGGTACCATGCAATATGAATTCAAACGGTCTGCATTTGCTCACCGAACCTCACCAATACTATCACTGCTGCATTTATGCCGCTGTACACATGCTTGATTCTCTTTCGGAGACATATAAATCCATAGGTTTTAAGATTCTTACTAGTCAGTTATATTCTTAGGCGTTTAATATGGGGTGTTGAGTCCACTTCGTTGAGCAAGGAGTAGCTCTTGTCTATTACATATTTGGCTTATGGAAAGGTATCTGTGTTAATTTCAATCTCTGGTTTTATGCAGCACCCCAACTCACCATTCCCCTTAAGCAAGCATAAGTTGGTTTTCTACATTTGAGACCCTGTTCTGTTTTGTAATTCAGTTCCTGTGTAGCCAAGTTTACATTCCGTGTATTAGTGATATCTTATGATGTTTCTTTTTCTGTGTCACTTATTTCACTTAGAATCATCGTACATGAATCCACTAATTACGCTGCTACTGGCCTGATGACATAAATTTCATTGCTGAGTGATATTGCATTGTACGTAAGTACCACAACTTCTTTATCCATTTTTCGCTTTCTGCGATATAGAACTTGTACTGTAAACTAGGTTCTTGTAAACAGAGCTGTCCCAAACTTTGGGGTGGCTGTGTCTTTTTGATTTTAATTTCCCTAATATATAGGACCATAAGTGGAAGTGCCCTAGGCTCTGTTGCTTTGTTTTTTAGATGTTTCAGGAAACACCATACACTTCTCCAGAGTGGCTGTTGGCAATTTACATCCCGCCCATCAGCATAACAAGGCTCCCAATTCTCCATGGCCTGTCCTGCCTTTCTGGATTTTACACTTTTTTCAGATGGACCTTTTGACCGGGGGGCAGTGAGACTTCATTGTAGTGCAGATTTCCTTTGCAAGCTTGTTTGGTTGGCCAAAAAGGGCGTATGCGTTTTTTCCTGAATATATTCATGAAAAAACGCATACGCCCTTTTGGGCCAAGTGCATCATTGTGGACGTTCTGCCTCTTTTCCTATGCTTTACATGCAATTCCAGTCTACCTCCTGAAATCGGTTTCCTGCAATTCTGCCCCGCTTTCAAGTCCTCTTGGCAGCCTTACTTCAATATATTTTTTGGACGATAGCTGTCATTTATAACTCTGCAGGTTTGTGAATTACAGTGCCCCTGAACTCCTTTCTTCAACTCACTTTCTTGTGAGCTGGCCGCAACACCGCAGGATTGCTTCAGGCCCTAGTGTGGTTCCGGCATGGCTCGCTGAGCCTTTGGTTAATTCCGCTTCCTGGAGGGAAATGAGAGTTAAATTTGCCCGTCCAGACACCTCCAGCTAGTCTCTCATTTGTTCTCCCTATTCCTGTTCATTTTCCGCAGAAATTGCAAACTGGGTCAAACAGGAGGTTAAAGGCACTGACTCTCCAAGTGGGGAGAGTGTTAGTAAAGCGTCTGGAATGTTGCACCCGAGTACCAGGGGACGAAAACTGAGACACATTTGAACACGTTTCCCGATCACACGGTGGATCATACTCTGGGTTCTGCATGCATGTTTTAGCTGAAGGAAGAATCCCTTAAACCTGGAGAGTTGAGAACCATGGAATGGGTACCATGCAATATGACTTCAAAGGGTCTGCATTTGCTCACCGAACCACAGCAATTCTATCATTGCTGCGTTTATGCCGCTGTACACACACTTGATTCTCTTTCAGAGACATATAAATCCATAGGTTTTAAGATTCTTACTAGTCAGGTATATTCTTAGGCGTTTAATATGAGGTGTTGAGTCCACTTCGTTGAGCAAGCAGTAGCTCTTGTCTATTACATATTTAGCTTATGGAAAGGTATCTGTGTTAATTTCAATCTCTGGTTTTATGCAGCACCCCAACTCACCTTTCCCCTTAAGCAAGCATAAGTTGGTTTTCTACATTTGAGACCCTGTTCTGTTTTGTAATTCAGTTCCTGTTTACTCAAGTTTACATTCTATGTATTAGTGATAACTTATGATGTTTCTTTTTCTCTGTGACTTATTTCACTTAGAATCATCGTACCTGAATCCACTCATTATGGTGCTACTGGCCTGATGACATAGATTTCATTGCTGAGTGATATTGCATTGTACGTAAGTACCACAACTTCTTTATCCATTTTTCGCTTTCTGTGATATTGATCTTGTACCGTAAACGAGGTTCTTGTAAACAGAGCCGTCCCAAACTTTGGGGTGGCTGTGTCTTTTTGATTTTAATTTCACTAAGCTATAGGACCATAAGTGGAAGTGCCCTAGGCTCTGTTGCTTTGTTTTTTAGATGTTTCAGGAAACACCATACACTTCTCCAGAGTGGCTGTTTGCAATTTACATCCCGCCCATCAGCATAAGAAGGCTCCCAGTTCTCCATGGCCTGTCCTGCCTTTCTGGATTTTACACTTTTTTCAGATGGCCCTTTTGACCGGGGGGGCAGTGAGACTTCATTGTAGTGCAGATTTCTTTGCAAGCTTGCTTGGTTGGCCAAAAAGGGTGTATGCGTTTTTTCCTGAATATATTCAGGAAAACACGCATACGCCCTTTTTGGCCAAGTGCATCATTGTGGACGTTCTGCCTCTTTTCCTATGCTTTACATGCAATTCCAGTCTACCTCCTGAAATCGGTTTCCTGCAATTCTGCCCCGTTTTCAAGTCTTCTTGGCAGCCTTACTTCAGTATATTTTTGGACGATAGCTGTCATTTATAACTCTGCAGGTTTGTGAATTACAGTGCCCCTGAGATCCTTTCTTCAACTCGCTTTCTTGTGAGCTGGCCGCGACAGCGCAGGATTGCTTCAGGCCCTAGTGTGGTTCCGGCATGGCACGCTGAGCCTTTGGTTAATTCCTCTTCCTGGTGGGAAATGAGAGTTAAATTTGCCCGTGCACACACCTCCAGCTAGTCTCTCATTGGTTCTCCCTATTCCTGTTCATTTTCCGCAGAAATTGCAAACTGGGCCAAACAGGAGGTTAAAGGCACTGACTCTCCAAGTGGGGAGAGTGTTAGTAAAGCGTCTGGAATGTTGCACCCGAGTACCAGGGGACGAAAACTGAGACACATTTGAACACGTTTCCCGGTCACACGGTGGATCATACTCTGGGTTCCACATGCATGTTCTAGCTGAAGGAAGAATCCCTTAAACCTGGAGAGTTGAGACCCATGGAATGGGTACTATGCAATAAGAATTCAAAGGGTCTGCATTTGCTCACCGAACCGCACCAATCCTATCACTGCTGCTTTTATGTCGCTGTACACACGCTGGATTCTCTTTTAGAGACATATAAATCCATAGGTTTTAAGATTCTTACTAGTCAGGTATATTCTTAGGCGTTTAATATGGGGTGTTGAGTCCACTTCGTTGAGCAAGCAGTAGCTCTTGTCTATTACATATTTGGCTTATGGAAATGTATCTGTGCTAATTTCAATCTCTGGTTTTATGCAGCACCCCAACTCACCTTTCCCCTTAAGCAAGCATAAGTTGGTTTTCTACATTTGAGACCCTATTCTGTTTTGTAATTCAGTTCCTGTGTAGCCAAGTTTACATTCCGTGTATTAGTGATACCTTATGATGTTTCTTTTTCTGTGTGACTTATTTCACTTAGAATCATCGTACCTGAATCCACTCATTATGCTGCTAAGGGCCTGATGACATAGATTTCATTGCTGAGTGATATTGCGTTGTACGTATGTACCACAACTTCTTTATCCATTTTTTGCTTTCTGCGATATTGAACTTGTACCGTAAACGAGGTTCTTGTAAACACAGCCGTCCCAAACTTTGGGGTGGCTGTGTCTTTTTGATTTTAATTTCCCTAAGCTATAGGACCATAAGTGGAAGTGCCCTAGGCTCTGTTGCTTTGTTTTTTAGATGTTTCAGGAAACACCATACACTTCTCCAGAGTGGCTGTTTGCAATTTACATCCCGCCCATCAGCATAAGAAGGCTCCCAGTTCTCCATGGCCTGTCCTGCCTTTCTGGATTTTACACTTTTTTCAGATGGCCCTTTTGACCGGGGGGCAGTGAGACTTCATTGTACTGCAGATTTCCTTTGCAAGCTTGCTTGGTTGGCCAAAAAGGGCGTATGCGTTTTTTCCTGAATATATTCAGGAAAAAACGCATACGCACTTTTTGGCCAAGTGCATCATTGTGAACGTTCTGCCTCTTTTCCTATGCTTTACATGCAATTCCAGTCTACCTCCTGAAATCGGTTTCCTGCAATTCTGCCCCGCTTTCAAGTCCTCTTGGCAGCCTTACTTCAATATATTTTTGGACGATAGCTGTCATTTATAACTCTGCAGGTTTGTGAATTACAGGGCCCCTGAGCTCCTTTCTTCAACTCGCTTTCTTGTGAGCTGGCCGCAACACTGCAGGATTGCTTCAGGCCCTAGTGTGGTTCCGGCATGGCACGCTGAGCCTTTGGTTAATTCCTCTTCCTGGTGGGAAATGAGAGTTAAATTTGCCCGTCCAGACACCTCCAGCTAGTCTCTCATTGGTTCTCCCTATTCCTGTTCATTTTCCACAGAAATTGCAAACTGGGCCAAACAGGAGGTTAAAGGCACTGACTCTCCAAGTGGGGAGAGTGTTAGTAAAGCGTCTGGAATGTTGCACCCGAGTACCAGGGGACGAAAACTGAGACACATTTGAACACGTTTCCCGATCACACGGTGGATCATACTCTGGGTTCTGCATGCATGTTTTAGCTGAAGGAAGAATCCCTTAAACCTGGAGAGTTGAGACCCATGGAATGGGTACTATGCAATATGAATTCAAAGGGTCTGCATTTGCTCACCGAACCGCACCAATCCTATCACTGCTGCTTTTATGTCGCTGTACACACGCTGGATTCTCTTTTAGAGACATATAAATCCATAGGTTTTAAGATTCTTACTAGTCAGGTATATTCTTAGGCGTTTAATATGGGGTGTTGAGTCCACTTCGTTGAGCAAGCAGTAGCTCTTGTCTATTACATATTTGGCTTATGGAAATGTATCTGTGCTAATTTCAATCTCTGGTTTTATGCAGCACCCCAACTCACCTTTCCCCTTAAGCAAGCATAAGTTGGTTTTCTACATTTGAGACCCTATTCTGTTTTGTAATTCAGTTCCTGTGTAGCCAAGTTTACATTCCGTGTATTAGTGATACCTTATGATGTTTCTTTTTCTGTGTGACTCATTTCACTTAGAATCATCGTACCTGAATCCACTCATTATGGTGCTAAGGGCCTGATGACATAGATTTCATTGCTGAGTGATATTGCATTGTACGTATGTACCACAACTTCTTTATCCATTTTTTGCTTTCTGCGATATTGAACTTGTACCGTAAACGAGGTTCTTGTAAACACAGCCGTCCCAAACTTTGGGGTGGCTGTGTCTTTTTGATTTTAATTTCCCTAAGCTATAGGACCATAAGTGGAAGTGCCCTAGGCTCTGTTGCTTTGTTTTTTAGATGTTTCAGGAAACACCATACACTTCTCCAGAGTGGCTGTTTGCAATTTACATCCCGCCCATCAGCATAAGAAGGCTCCCAGTTCTCCATGGCCTGTCCTGCCTTTCTGGATTTTACACTTTTTTCAGATGGCCCTTTTGACCGGGGGGCAGTGAGACTTCATTGTAGTGCAGATTTCTTTGCAAGCTTGCTTGGTTGGCAGAAAAGGGCGTATGCGTTTTTTCCTGAATATATTCAGGAAAAAACGCATATGCCCTTTTTGGCCAAGTGCATCATTGTGGACGTTCTGCCTCTTTTCCTATGCTTTACATGCTATTCCAGTCTACCTGCTGAAATCGGTTTCCTGCAATTATGCCCCGCTTTCAAGTCCTCTTGGCAGCCTTACTTCAATATATTTTTGGACGATAGCTGTCATTTATAACTCTGCAGGTTTGTGAATTACAGGGCCCCTGAGCTCCTTTCTTCAACTCGCTTTCTTGTGAGCTGGCCGCAACACTGCAGGATTGCTTCAGGCCCTAGTGTGGTTCCGGCATGGCACGCTGAGCCTTTGGTTAATTCCTCTTCCTGGTGGGAAATGAGAGTTAAATTTGCCCGTCCAGACACCTCCAGCTAGTCTCTCATTGGTTCTCCCTATTCCTGTTCATTTTCCACAGAAATTGCAAACTGGGCCAAACAGGAGTTTAAAGGCACTGACTCTCCAAGTGGGGAGAGTGTTAGTAAAGCGTCTGGAATGTTGCACCCGAGTACCAGGGGACGAAAACTGAGACACATTTGAACACGTTTCCCGATCACACGGTGGATCATACTCTGGGTTCCACATGCATGTTTTAGCTGAAGGAAGAATCCCTTAAACCTGGAGAGTTGAGACCCATGGAATGGGTACCATGCAATATGACTTCAAAGGGTCTGCATTTGCTCACCGATCCTCACCAATCCGATCACTGCTGCGTTTATACCGCTGTACACACGCTTGATTCTCATTCGGAGACATATAAATCCATAGGTTTTAAGATTCTTACTAGTCAGGTATATTCTTAGGCGTTTAATATGGGGTTTTGAGTCCACTTCGTTGAGCAAGGAGTAGCTCTTGTCTATTACATATTTGGCTTATGGAACGGTATCTGTGCTAATTTCAATCTCTGGTTTTATGCAGCACCCCAACTCACCATTCCCCTTAAGCAAGCATAAGTTGGTTTTCTACATTTGAGACCCTGTTCTGTTTTGTAATTCAGTTCCTGTGTAGCCAAGTTTACATTCCGTGTAGTAGTGATATCTTATGATGTTTCTTTTTCTGTGTGACTTATTTCACTTAGAATCATCGTACCTGAATCCACTCATTATCCTGCTACTGGCCTGATGACATAGATTTCATTGCTGAGTGATATTGCATTGTACGTAATACCACAACTTCTTTATCCATTTTTCGATTTCTGCGATATTGAACTTGTACCGTAAACGAGGTTCTTGTAAACAGAGCTGTCCCAAACTTTGGGGTGGCTGTGTCTTTTTGATTTTAATTTCCCTAAGCTATAGGACCATAAGAGGAAGTACCCTAGGCTCTGTTGCTTTGTTTTCTAGATGTTTCAGGAAACACCATACACTTCTTCAGAGTGGCTGTTTGCAATTTACATATAGCCCATCAGCATAAGAAGGCTCCCAGTTCTCCATGGCCTGTCCTGCCTTTCTGGATTTTACACATTTTTCAGATGGCCCTTTTGACCGGGGGGGCAGTGAGACTTCATTGTGGTGCAGATTTCCTTTGCAAGCTTGCTTGGTTGGCCAAAAAGGGCGTATGCGTTTTTTCCTGAATATATTCAGGAAAAAACGCATACGCCCTTTTTGGCCAAGTGCATCATTGTGGACGTTCTGCCTCTTTTCCTATGCTTTACAAGCAATTCCAGTCTACCTCTTGAAATCGGTTTCCTGCAATTCTGCCCTGCTTTCAAGTTCTCTTGGCAGCCTTACTTCAATATATTTTTGGACGATAGCTGTCATTTATAACTATGCAGGTTTGTGAATTACAGGGCCCCTGAGCTCCTTTCTTCAACTCGCTTTCTTGTGAGCTGGCCGCAACACCGCAGGATTGCTTCAGGCCCTAGTGTGGTTCCGGCATGGCACGCTGAGCCTTTGGTGAATTCCTCTTCCTGGTGGGAAATGAGAGTTAAATTTGCCCGTCCAGACACCTCCAGCTAGTCTCTCATTGGTTCTCCCTATTCCTGTTCATTTTCCGCAGAAATTGCAAACTGGGCCAAACAGGAGGTTAAAGGCACTGACTCTCCAAGTGGGGAGAGTGTTAGTAAAGCGTCTGGAATGTTGCACCCGAGTACCAGGGGACGAAAACTGAGACACATTTGAACACGTTTCCCGATCACGTGGTGGATCATACTCTGGGTTCCACATGCATGTTTTAGCTGAAGGAAGAATCCCTGAAACCTGGAGAGTTGAGACCCATTGAATGGGTACCATGCAATATGACTTCAAATGGTCTGCATTTGCTCACCGATCCTCACCAATCCAATCACTGCTGCATTTATGCCGCTGTACACACGCTTGATTCTCTTTCGGAGACATATAAATCCATAGGTTTTAAGATTCGTACTAGTCAGGTACATTCTTAGGCGTTTAATATGGGGTGTTGAGTCCACTTCGTTGAGCAAGGAGTAGCTCTTGTCTATTACATATTTGGCTTATGGAATGGTATCTGTGCTAATTTCAATCTCTGGTTTTATGCAGCACCCCAACTCACCATTCCCCTTAAGCAAGCATAAGTTGGTTTTCTACATTTGAGACCCTGTTCTGTTTTGTAATTCAGTTCCTGTGTAGCCAAGTTTACATTCCATGTATTAGTGATAACTTATGATGTTTCTTTTTCTGTGTGACTTCTTTCACTTAGAATCATCGTACCTGAATCCACTCATTATGCTGCTAAGGGCCTGATGACATATATTTCATTGCTGAGTGATATTGCATTGTACGTAAGTACCACAACTTCTTTATCCATTTTTCGCTTTCTGCGATATTGAACTTGTACCGTAAATGAGGTTCTTGTAAATAGAGCCGTCCCAAACATTGGGGTGGTTGTGTCTTTTTGATTTTAATTTCCCTAAGCTATAGGACCATAAGTGGAAGTGCCCTAGGCTCTGTAGCTTTGTTTTTTAGATATTTCAGGAAACACCATACACTTCTCCAGAGTGGCTGTTTGCAATTTACATCCGGCCCATCAGCATAAGAAGGCTCTCAGTTCTCCATGGCCTGTCCTGCCTTTCTGGATTTTACACTTTTTTCAGATGGCCCTTTTGACCGGGGGGAAGTGAGACTTCATTGTAGTGCAGATTTCCTTTGCAAGCTTGCTTGGTTGGCCAAAAAGGGCGTATGCGTTTTTTCCTGAATATATTAACGAAAAAACGCATACGCCCTTTTTGGCCAAGTGCATCATTGTGGACGTTCTGCCTCTTTTCCTATGCTTTACATGCAATTCCAGTCTACCTCCTGAAATTGGTTTCCTGCAATTATGCCCCGCTTTCAAGTCCTCTTGGCAGCCTTACTTCAATATATTTTTGGACGATAGCTGTCATTTATAACTCTGCAGGTTTGTGAATTACAGGGCCCCTGAGATCATTTCTTCAACTCGCTTTCTTGTGAGCTGACCGCGACACCGCAGGATTGCTTCAGGCTCTAGTGTGGTTCCAGCATGGCACGCTGAGCCTTTGGTTAATTCCTCTTCCTGTTGGGAAATGAGAGTTAAATTTGCCCGTCCAGACACCTCCAGCTAGTCTCTCATTGGTTCTCCCTATTCCTGTTCATTTTCCGCAGAAATTGCAAACTGGGCCAAACAGGAGGTTAAAGGCACTGACTCTCCAAGTGGGGAGAGTGTTAGTAAAGCGTCTGGAATGTTGCACCCGAGTACCAGGGGACGAAAACTGAGACACATTTGAACACGTTTCCCGATCACATGGTGGATCATACTCTGGGTTCCACATGCATGTTTTAGCTGAAGGAAGAATCCCTTAAACCTTGAGAGTTGAGACCCATTGAATGGGTACCATGCAATATGAATTCAAAGGGTCTGCATTTGCTCACCGAACCTCATCAATCCTATCACTGCTGCTTTTATGTCGCTGTACACACGCTGGATTCTCTTTCAGAGACATATAAATCCATAGGTTTTAAGATTCTTACTAATCAGGTATATTCTTAGGCGTTTAATATGGGGTTTTGAGTCCACTTCGTTGAGCAAGCAGTAGCTCTTGTCTATTACATATTTGGCTTATGGAAAGGTATCTGTGCTAATTTCAATCTCTGGTTTTATGCGGCACCCCAACTCACCTTTCCCCTTAAGCAAGCATAAGTTGGTTTTCTACGTTTGAGACCCTATTCTGTTTTGTAATTCAGTTCCTGTGTAGCCAAGTTTACATTCCGTGTATTAGTGATACCTTATGATGTTTCTTTTTCTGTGTGACTTATTTCACTTAGAATCATCGTACCTGAATCCACTCATTATGCTGCTACTGGCCTGATGACATAGATTTCATTGCTGATTGATATTGCGTTGTACGTAAGTACCACAACTTCTTTATCCATTTTTCGCTTTCTGCGATATTGAACTTGTACCGTAAACGAGGTTCTTGTAAACAGAGCCGTCCCAAACTTTGGGGTGGCTGTGTCTTTTTGATTTTAATTTCCCTATGCTATAGGACCATAAGTGGAAGTGCCCTAGGCTCTCTTGCTTTGTTTTTTAACTGTTTCAGGAAACACCATACACTTCTCCAGAGTGGCTCTTTGCAATTTACATCCCGCCCATCAGCATAACAAGGCTCCCAGTTCTCCATGGCCTGTCCTGCCTTTCTGGATTTTACACTTTTTTCAGATGGCCCTTTTGACCGGGGGGCAGTGAGACTTCATTGTAGTGCAGATTTCCTTTGCAAGCTTGCTTGGTTGGCCAAAAGGGGCATATGCGTTTTTTCCTGAATATATTCAGGAAAAAACGCATACGCCATTTTTGGCCAAGTGCATCATTGTGGACGTTCTGCCTCTTTTCTTATGCTTTACATGCAATTCCAGTCTACCTCCTGAAATCGGTTTCCTGCAATTCTGCCCCACTTTCAAGTCCTCTTGGCAGCCTTACTTCAATATATTTTTGGACGATAGCTGTCATTTATAACTCTGCAGGTTTGTGAATTACAGGGCCCCTGAGCTCCTTTCTTCAACTCGCTTTCTTGTGAGCTGGCCGCAACACCGCAGGATTGCTTCAGGCCCTAGTGTGGTTCCGGCATGGCACGCTGAGCCTTTGGTTAACTCCTCTTCCTGGTGGGAAATGAGATTTAAATTTGCCCGTCCAGACACCTCCAGCTAGTCTCTCATTGGTTCTCCCTATTCCTGTTCCTTTTCCGCAGAAATTGCAAACTGGGTCAAACAGGAGGTTAAAGGCACTGACTCTCCAAGTGGGGAGAGTGTTAGTAAAGCGTCTGGAATGTTGCACCCGAGTACCAGGGGACGAAAACTGAGACACATTTGAACACGTTTCCCGATCACCCGGTGGATCATACTCTGGGTTCTGCATGCATGTTTTAGCTGAAGGAAGAATCCCTTAAACCTGGAGAGTTGAGAACCATGGAATGGGTACCATGCAATATGACTTCAAAGGGTCTGCATTTGCTCACCGAACCTCACCAATCCTATCACTGCTGCGTTTATGCCGCTGTACACACGCTTGATTCTCTTTCAGAGACATATAAATCCATAGGTTTTAAGATTCTTACTAGTCAGGTATATTCTTAGGCGTTTAATATGAGGTGTTGAGTCCAGTTCGTTGAGCAAGCAGTAGCTCTTGTCTATTACATATTTGGCTTATGGAAAGATATCTGTGTTAATTTCAATCTCTGGTTTTATGCAGCAGCCCAACTCACCTTTCCCCTTAAGCAAGCATAAGTTGGTTTTCTACATTTGAGACCCTGTTCTGTTTTGTAATTCAGTTCCTGTTTACTCAAGTTTACATTCCATGTATTAGTGATAACTTATGATGTTTCTTTTTCTCTGTGACTTATTTCACTTAGAATCATCGTACCTGAATCCACTCATTATGCTGCTAAGGGCCTGATGACATAGATTTCATTGCTGAGTGATATTGCATTGTACGTAAGTACCTCAACTTCTTTATCCATTTCTCGCTTTCTGCGTTATTGAACTTGTACCGTAAACGAGGTTCTTGTAAACAGAGCCGTCCCAAACTTTGGGGTAGATGTGTCTTTTTGATTTTAATTTTCCTAAGCTATAGGACCATAAGTGGAAGTGCCCTAGGCTCTGTTGCTTTGTTTTTTAGATGTTTCAGGAAACACCATACACTTATCCAGAGT
The DNA here is from genome assembly GCF_964374135.1 of Grampus griseus. Lineage (NCBI taxonomy): Eukaryota > Metazoa > Chordata > Mammalia > Artiodactyla > Delphinidae > Grampus > Grampus griseus. Next base: position 56,124 of record NW_028133012.1, read on the forward strand.
GGCTGTTTGCAATTTACATCCCACCCATCGCCATAACAAGGCTCCCAGTTCTCCATGGCCTGTCGTGCCTTTCTGGATTATACACTTTTTTCAGATGGCCCTTTTGACCGGGGGGGCAGTGAGTTTCATTGTAGTGCAGATTTCCTTTGCAAGCTTGCTTGGTTGGCCAAAAGGGGCGTATGCGTTTTTTCCTGAATATATTTAGGAAAAAACGCATACGCCCTTTTTGGCCAAGTGCATCATTGTTGACGTTCTGCCTCTTTTCCTATGCTTTACATGCAATTCCAGTCTACCTCCTGAAATCGGTTTCCTGCAATTCTGCCCCGCTTTCAAGTCCTCTTGGCAGCCTTACTTCAATATATTTTTGGACGATAGCTGTCATTTAGAACTCTGCAGGTTTGTGAATTACAGGGCCCCTGAGCTCCTTTCTTCAACTCGCTTTCTTGTGAGCTGGCCGCAACACCACAGGATTGCTTCAGGCCCTAGTGTGGTTCCGGCATGGCATGGTGAGCCTTTGGTTAATTCCTCTTCCTGTTGGGAAATGAGAGTTAAATTTGCCCGTCCAAACACCTCCAGCTAGTCTCTCATTGGTTTTCCTTATTCCTGTTCATTTTCCGCAGAAATTGCAAACTGGGCCAAACAGGAGATGAAAGGCACTGAGTCTCCAAGTGGGGAGAGTGTTAGTAAAGCATCTGGAATGTTGCACCCAAGTATCAGGGGACGAAAACTCAGACACATTTGAACATGTTTCCCGATCACACGGTGGATCATACTCTGGGTTCCACATGCATGTTCTAGCTGAAGGAAGAATCCCTTAAACCTGGAGAGTTGAGACCCATGGAATGGGTACCATGCAATATGAATTCAACCGGTCTGCATTTGCTCACCGAACCTCACCAATACTATCACTGCTGCATTTATGCCGCTGTACACATGCTTGATTCTCTTTCGGAGACATATAAATCCATAGGTTTTAAGATTCTTACTAGTCAGTTATATTCTTAGGCGTTTAATATGGGGTGTTGAGTCCACTTCGTTGAGCAAGGAGTAGCTCTTGTCTATTACATATTTGGCTTATGGAAAGGTATCTGTGTTAATTTCAATCTCTGGTTTTATGCAGCACCCCAACTCACCATTCCCCTTAAGCAAGCATAAGTTGGTTTTCTACATTTGAGACCCTGTTCTGTTTTGTAATTCAGTTCCTGTGTAGCCAAGTTTACATTCCGTGTATTAGTGATATCTTATGATGTTTCTTTTTCTGTGTCACTTATTTCACTTAGAATCATCGTACCTGAATCCACTCATTACGCTGCTACTGGCCTGATGACATAAATTTCATTGCTGAGTGATATTGCATTGTACGTAAGTACCACAACTTCTTTATCCATTTTTCGCTTTCTGCGATATAGAACTTGTACTGTAAACTAGGTTCTTGTAAACAGAGCTGTCCCAAACTTTGGGGTGGCTGTGTCTTTTTGATTTTAATTTCCCTAATCTATAGGACCATAAGTGGAAGTGCCCTAGGCTCTGTTGCTTTGTTTTTTAGATGTTTCAGGAAACACCATACACTTCTCCAGAGTGGCTGTTGGCAATTTACATCCCGCCCATCAGCATAACAAGGCTCCCAATTCTCCATGGCCTGTCCTGCCTTTCTGGATTTTACACTTTTTTCAGATGGACCTTTTGACCAGGGGGCAGTGAGACTTCATTGTAGTGCAGATTTCCTTTGCAAGCTTGTTTGGTTGGCCAAAAAGTGCGTATGCGTTTTTTCCTGAATATATTCATGAAAAAACGCATACGCCCTTTTGGGCCAAGTGCATCATTGTGGACGTTCTGCCTCTTTTCCTATGCTTTACATGCAATTCCAGTCTACCTCCTGAAATCGGTTTCCTGCAATTCTGCCCCGCTTTCAAGTCCTCTTAGCAGCCTTACTTCAATATATTTTTTGGACGATAGCTGTCATTTATAACTCTGCAGGTTTGTGAATTACAGTGCCCCTGAACTCCTTTCTTCAACTCACTTTCTTGTGAGCTGACCGCAACACCGCAGGATTGCTTCAGGCCCTAGTGTGGTTCCGGCATGGCTCGCTGAGCCTTTGGTTAATTCCGCTTCCTGGAGGGAAATGAGAGTTAAATTTGCCCGTCCAGACACCTCCAGCTAGTCTCTCATTTGTTCTCCCTATTCCTGTTCATTTTCCGCAGAAATTGCAAACTGGGTCAAACAGGAGGTTAAAGGCACTGACTCTCCAAGTGGGGAGAGTGTTAGTAAAGCGTCTGGAATGTTGCACCCGAGTACCAGGGGACGAAAACTGAGACACATTTGAACACGTTTCCCGATCACACGGTGGATCATACTCTGGGTTCTGCATGCATGTTTTAGCTGAAGGAAGAATCCCTTAAACCTGGAGAGTTGAGACCCATGGAATGGGTACCATGCAATATGACTTCAAAGGGTCTGCATTTGCTCACCGAACCACAGCAATTCTATCATTGCTGCGTTTATGCCGCTGTACACACACTTGATTCTCTTTCAGAGACATATAAATCCATAGGTTTTAAGATTCTTACTAGTCAGGTATATTCTTAGGCGTTTAATATGAGGTGTTGAGTCCACTTCGTTGAGCAAGCAGTAGCTCTTGTCTATTACATATTTGGCTTATGGAAAGGTATCTGTGTTAATTTCAATCTCTGGTTTTATGCAGCACCCCAACTCACCTTTCCCCTTAAGCAAGCATAAGTTGGTTTTCTACATTTGAGACCCTGTTCTGTTTTGTAATTCAGTTCCTGTTTACTCAAGTTTACATTCTATGTATTAGTGATAACTTATGATGTTTCTTTTTCTCTGTGACTTATTTCACTTAGAATCATCGTACCTGAATCCACTCATTATGGTGCTACTGGCCTGATGACATAGATTTCATTGCTGAGTGATATTGCATTGTACGTAAGTACCACAACTTCTTTATCCATTTTTCGCTTTCTGTGATATTGATCTTGTACCGTAAACGAGGTTCTTGTAAACAGAGCCGTCCCAAACTTTGGGGTGGCTGTGTCTTTTTGATTTTAATTTCACTAAGCTATAGGACCATAAGTGGAAGTGCCCTAGGCTCTGTTGCTTTGTTTTTTAGATGTTTCAGGAAACACCATACACTTCTCCAGAGTGGCTGTTTGCAATTTACATCCCGCCCATCAGCATAAGAAGGCTCCCAGTTCTCCATGGCCTGTCCTGCCTTTCTGGATTTTACACTTTTTTCAGATGGCCCTTTTGACCGGGGGGGCAGTGAGACTTCATTGTAGTGCAGATTTCTTTGCAAGCTTGCTTGGTTGGCCAAAAAGGGTGTATGCGTTTTTTCCTGAATATATTCAGGAAAACACGCATACGCCCTTTTTGGCCAAGTGCATCATTGTGGACGTTCTGCCTCTTTTCCTATGCTTTACATGCAATTCCAGTCTACCTCCTGAAATCGGTTTCCTGCAATTCTGCCCCGTTTTCAAGTCTTCTTGGCAGCCTTACTTCAGTATATTTTTGGACGATAGCTGTCATTTATAACTCTGCAGGTTTGTGAATTACAGTGCCCCTGAGATCCTTTCTTCAACTCGCTTTCTTGTGAGCTGGCCGCGACAGCGCAGGATTGCTTCAGGCCCTAGTGTGGTTCCGGCATGGCACGCTGAGCCTTTGGTTAATTCCTCTTCCTGGTGGGAAATGAGAGTTAAATTTGCCCATCCAGACACCTCCAGCTAGTCTCTCATTGGTTCTCCCTATTCCTGTTCATTTTCCGCAGAAATTGCAAACTGGGCCAAACAGGAGGTTAAAGGCACTGACTCTCCAAGTGGGGAGAGTGTTAGTAAAGCGTCTGGAATGTTGCACCCGAGTACCAGGGGACGAAAACTGAGACACATTTGAACACGTTTCCCGGTCACACGGTGGATCATACTCTGGGTTCCACATGCATGTTCTAGCTGAAGGAAGAATCCCTTAAACCTGGAGAGTTGAGACCCATGGAATGGGTACTATGCAATAAGAATTCAAAGGGTCTGCATTTGCTCACCGAACCGCACCAATCCTATCACTGCTGCTTTTATGTCGCTGTACACACGCTGGATTCTCTTTTAGAGACATATAAATCCATAGGTTTTAAGATTCTTACTAGTCAGGTATATTCTTAGGCGTTTAATATGGGGTGTTGAGTCCACTTCGTTGAGCAAGCAGTAGCTCTTGTCTATTACATATTTGGCTTATGGAAATGTATCTGTGCTAATTTCAATCTCTGGTTTTATGCAGCACCCCAACTCACCTTTCCCCTTAAGCAAGCATAAGTTGGTTTTCTACATTTGAGACCCTATTCTGTTTTGTAATTCAGTTCCTGTATAGCCAAGTTTACATTCCGTGTATTAGTGATACCTTATGATGTTTCTTTTTCTGTGTGACTTATTTCACTTAGAATCATCGTACCTGAATCCACTCATTATGCTGCTAAGGGCCTGATGACATAGATTTCATTGCTGAGTGATATTGCATTGTACGTATGTACCACAACTTCTTTATCCATTTTTTGCTTTCTGCGATATTGAACTTGTACCGTAAACGAGGTTCTTGTAAACAGAGCCGTCCCAAACTTTGGGGTGGCTGTGTCTTTTTGATTTTAATTTCCCTAAGCTATAGGACCATAAGTGGAAGTGCCCTAGGCTCTGTTGCTTTGTTTTTTAGATGTTTCAGGAAACACCATACACTTCTCCAGAGTGGCTGTTTGCAATTTACATATAGCCCATCAGCATAAGAAGGCTCCCAGTTCTCCATGGCCTGTCCTGCCTTTCTGGATTTTACACTTTTTTCAGATGGCCCTTTTGACCGGGGGGGCAGTGAGACTTCATTGTGGTGCAGATTTCCTTTGCAAGCTTGCTTGGTTGGCCAAAAAGGGCGTATGCGTTTTTTCCTGAATATATTCAGGAAAAAACGCATACGCCCTTTTTGGCCAAGTGCATCATTGTGGACGTTCTGCCTCTTTTCCTATGCTTTACAAGCAATTCCAGTCTACCTCTTGAAATCGGTTTCCTGCAATTCTGCCCTGCTTTCAAGTTCTCTTGGCAGCCTTACTTCAATATATTTTTGGACGATAGCTGTCATTTATAACTCTGCAGGTTTGTGAATTACAGTGCCCCTGAGCTCCTTTCTTCAACTCGCTTTCTTGTGAGCTGGCCGCAACACCGCAGGATTGCTTCAGGCCCTAGTGTGGTTCCGGCATGGCACGCTGAGCCTTTGGTGAATTCCTCTTCCTGGTGGGAAATGAGAGTTAAATTTGCCCGTCCAGACACCTCCAGCTAGTCTCTCATTGGTTCTCCCTATTCCTGTTCATTTTCCGCAGAAATTGCAAACTGGGCCAAACAGGAGGTTAAAGGCACTGACTCTCCAAGTGGGGAGAGTGTTAGTAAAGCGTCTGGAATGTTGCACCCGAGTACCAGGGGATGAAAACTGAGACACATTTGAACACGTTTCCCGATCACGTGGTGGATCATACTCTGGGTTCCACATGCATGTTTTAGCTGAAGGAAGAATCCCTGAAACCTGGAGAGTTGAGACCCATTGAATGGGTACCATGCAATATGACTTCAAATGGTCTGCGTTTGCTCACCGATCCTCACCAATCCAATCACTGCTGCATTTATGCCGCTGTACACACGCTTGATTCTCTTTCGGAGACATATAAATCCATAGGTTTTAAGATTCTTACTAGTCAGGTACATTCTTAGGCGTTTAATATGGGGTGTTGAGTCCACTTCGTTGAGCAAGGAGTAGCTCTTGTCTATTACATATTTGGCTTATGGAATGGTATCTGTGCTAATTTCAATCTCTGGTTTTATGCAGCACCCCAACTCACCATTCCCCTTAAGCAAGCATAAGTTGGTTTTCTACATTTGAGACCCTGTTCTGTTTTGTAATTCAGTTCCTGTGTAGCCAAGTTTACATTCCATGTATTAGTGATAACTTATGATGTTTCTTTTTCTGTGTGACTTCTTTCACTTAGAATCATCGTACCTGAATCCACTCATTATGCTGCTAAGGGCCTGATGACATATATTTCATTGCTGAGTGATATTGCATTGTACGTAAGTACCACAACTTCTTTATCCATTTTTCGCTTTCTGCGATATTGAACTTGTACCGTAAATGAGGTTCTTGTAAATAGAGCCGTCCCAAACATTGGGGTGGTTGTGTTTTTGATTTTAATTTCCCTAAGCTATAGGACCATAAGTGGAAGTGCCCTAGGCTCTGTAGCTTTGTTTTTTAGATATTTCAGGAAACACCATACACTTCTCCAGAGTGGCTGTTTGCAATTTACATCCGGCCCATCAGCATAAGAAGGCTCTCAGTTCTCCATGGCCTGTCCTGCCTTTCTGGATTTTACACTTTTTTCAGATGGCCCTTTTGACCGGGGGGAAGTGAGACTTCATTGTAGTGCAGATTTCCTTTGCAAGCTTGCTTGGTTGGCCAAAAAGGGCGTATGCGTTTTTTCCTGAATATATTAACGAAAAAACGCATACGCCCTTTTTGGCCAAGTGCATCATTGTGGACGTTCTGCCTCTTTTCCTATGCTTTACATGCAATTCCAGTCTACCTCCTGAAATTGGTTTCCTGCAATTATGCCCCGCTTTCAAGTCCTCTTGGCAGCCTTACTTCAATATATTTTTGGACGATAGCTGTCATTTATAACTCTGCAGGTTTGTGAATTACAGGGACCCTGAGATCATTTCTTCAACTCGCTTTCTTGTGAGCTGACCGCGACACCGCAGGATTGCTTCAGGCTCTAGTGTGGTTCCAGCATGGCACGCTGAGCCTTTGGTTAATTCCTCTTCCTGTTGGGAAATGAGAGTTAAATTTGCCCGTCCAGACACCTCCAGCTAGTCTCTCATTGGTTCTCCCTATTCCTGTTCATTTTCCGCAGAAATTGCAAACTGGGCCAAACAGGAGGTTAAAGGCACTGACTCTCCAAGTGGGGAGAGTGTTAGTAAAGCGTCTGGAATGTTGCACCCGAGTACCAGGGGACGAAAACTGAGACACATTTGAACACGTTTCCCGATCACATGGTGGATCATACTCTGGGTTCCACATGCATGTTTTAGCTGAAGGAAGAATCCCTTAAACCTTGAGAGTTGAGACCCATTGAATGGGTACCATGCAATATGAATTCAAAGGGTCTGCATTTGCTCACCGAACCTCATCAATCCTATCACTGCTGCTTTTATGTTGCTGTACACACGCTGGATTCTCTTTCAGAGACATATAAATCCATAGGTTTTAAGATTCTTACTAATCAGGTATATTCTTAGGCGTTTAATATGGGGTTTTGAGTCCACTTCGTTGAGCAAGCAGTAGCTCTTGTCTATTACATATTTGGCTTATGGAAAGGTATCTGTGCTAATTTCAATCTCTGGTTTTATGCAGCACCCCAACTCACCTTTCCCCTTAAGCAAGCATAAGTTGGTTTTCTACGTTTGAGACCCTATTCTGTTTTGTAATTCAGTTCCTGTGTAGCCAAGTTTACATTCCGTGTATTAGTGATACCTTATGATGTTTCTTTTTCTGTGTGACTTATTTCACTTAGAATCATCGTACCTGAATCCACTCATTATGCTGCTACTGGCCTGATGACATAGATTTCATTGCTGATTGATATTGCGTTGTACGTAAGTACCACAACTTCTTTATCCATTTTTCGCTTTCTTCGATATTGAACTTGTACCGTAAAGGAGGTTCTTGTAAACAGAGCCGTCCCAAACTTTGGGGTGGCTGTGTCTTTTTGATTTTAATTTCCCTATGCTATAGGACCATAATTGGAAGTGCCCTAGGCTCTCTTGCTTTGTTTTTTAGATGTTTCAGGAAACACCATACACTTCTCCAGAGTGGCTGTTTGCAATTTACATCCCGCCCATCAGCATAACAAGGCTCCCAGTTCTCCATGGCCTGTCCTGCCTTTCTGGATTTTACACTTTTTTCAGATGGCCCTTTTGACCGGGGGGCAGTGAGACTTCATTGTAGTGCAGATTTCCTTTGCAAGCTTGCTTGGTTGGCCAAAAGGGGCATATGCGTTTTTTCCTGAATATATTCAGGAAAAAACGCATACGCCCTTTTTGGCCAAGTGCATCATTGTGGACGTTCTGCCTCTTTTCCTATGCTTTACATGCAATTCCAGTCTACCTCCTGAAATCGGTTTCCTGCAATTCTGCCCCACTTTCAAGTCCTCTTGGCAGCCTTACTTCAATATATTTTTGGACGATAGCTGTCATTTATAACTCTGCAGGTTTGTGAATTACAGGGCCCCTGAGCTCCTTTCTTCAACTCGCTTTCTTGTGAGCTGGCCGCAACACTGCAGGATTGCTTCAGGCCCTAGTGTGGTTCCGGCATGGCACGCTGAGCCTTTGGTTAACTCCTCTTCCTGGTGGGAAATGAGATTTAAATTTGCCCGTCCAGACACCTCCAGCTAGTCTCTCATTGGTTCTCCCTATTCCTGTTCCTTTTCCGCAGAAATTGCAAACTGGACCAAACAGGAGGTTAAAGGCACTGACTCTCCAAGTGGGGAGAGTGTTAGTAAAGCGTCTGGAATGTTGCACCCGAGTACCAGGGGATGAAAACTGAGACACATTTGAACACGTTTCCAGATCACCCGGTGGATCATACTCTGGGTTCCACATGCATGTTTTAGCTGAAGGAAGAATCCCTTAAACCTGGAGAGTTGAGACCCATGGAATGGGTACCATGCAATATGACTTCAAAGGGTCTGCATTTGCTCACCGAATCTCACCAATCCTATCACTGCTGCTTTTATGTCGCTGTACACACGCTGGATTCTCTTTTGGAGACATATAAATCCATAGGTTTTAAGATTCTTACTAGTCAGGTATATTCTTAAGCGTTTAATATGGGGTGTTGAGTCCACTTCGATGAGCAAGCAGTAGCTCTTGTCTATTACATATTTGGCTTATGGAAAGTTATCTGTGCTAATTTCAATCTCTGGTTTTATGCAGCACCCCAACTCACCTTTCCCCGTAAGCAAGCATAAGTTGGTTTTCTACATTTGAGACCCTATTCTGTTTTGTAATTCAGTTCCTGTGTAGCCAAGTTTACATTCCGTGTATTAGTGATACCTTATGATGTTTCTTTTTCTGTGTGACTTATTTCACTTAGAATCATCTTACCTGAATCCACTCATTATGGTGCTACTGGCCTGATGACATAGATTTCATTGCTGAGTGATATTACATTGTACGTAAGTACCACAACTTCTTTATCCATTTTTCGCTTTCTGCGATATTGAACTTGTACCGTAAACGAGGTTCTTGTAAACAGAGCCCTCCCAAACTTTGGGGTGGCTGTGTCTTTTTGATTTTAATTTCCCTATGCTTTAGGACCATAAGTGGTAGTGCCCTAGGCTCTGTTGCTCTGTTTTTTAGATGTTTCAGGAAACACCATACACTTCTCCAGAGTGGCTGTTTGCAATTTACATCCCGCCCATCAGCATAAGAAGGCTCCCAGTTCTCCATTGCCTGTCCTGCCTTTCTGGATTTTACACATTTTTCAGATGGCCCTTTTGACCGTGGGGCAGTGAGTCTTCATTGTAGTGCAGATTTCCTTTGCAAGCTTGCTTGGTTGGCCAAAAAGCACGTATGCGTTTTTTCCTGAATATATTCAGGAAAAAACGCATACGCCCTTTTTGGCCAAGTGCATCATTGTGGACGTTCTGCCTCTTTTCCTATGCTTTACAAGCAATTCCACTCTACCTCCTGAAATTGGTTTCCTGCAATTCTGCCCCGCTTTCAAGTTCTCTTGGCAGCCTTACTTCAATATATTTTTGGACGATAGGTGTCATTTAAAACTCTGAAGATTTGTGAATTACAGGGCCCCTGAGCTCCTTTCTTCAACTCGCTTTCTTGTGAGCTGGCCGCAACACCGCAGGATTGCTTCAGGCCCTAGTGTGGTTCCGGCATGGCACGCTGAGCATTTGGTTAATTCCTCTTCCTGGTGGGAAATGAGAGTTAAATTTGCCCGTCCAGACACCTCCAGCTAGTCTCTCATTGGTTCTCCCTATTCCTGTTCATTTTCCGCAGAAATTGCAAACTGGGCCAAACAGGAGGTTAAAGGCACTGACTCTCCAAGTGGGGAGAGTGTTAGTAAAGCGTCTGGAATGTTGCACCCGAGTACCAGGGGACGAAAACTGAGACACATTTGAACACGTTTCCCGATCACACGTTGGATCATACTCTGGGTTCCACATGCATGTTTTAGCTGAAGGAAGAATCCCTTAAACCTGGAGAGTTGAGACCCATGGAATGCGTACCATGCAATATGACTTCAAAGGGTCTGCATTTGCTCACCGATCCTCACCAATCCAATGACTGCTGCGTTTATGCCGCTGTACACACGCTTGATTCTCTTTCGGAGACATATAAATCCATAGGTTTTAAGATTCTTACTAGTCAGGTATATTCTTAGGCGTTTAATATGGGGTGTTGAGTCCACTTCGTTGAGCAAGGAGTAGCTCTTGTCTATTACATATTTGGCTTATGGAATGGTATCTGTGCTAATTTCAATCTCTGGTTTTATGCAGCACCCCAACTCACCGTTCCCCTTAAGCAAGCATAAGTTGGTTTTCTACATTTGAGACCCTGTTGTGTTTTGTAATTCAGTTCCTGTGTAGCCAAGTTTACATTCCATGTATTAGTGATAACTTATGATGTTTCTTTTTCTGTGTGACTTCTTTCACTTAGAATCATCGTACCTGAATCCACTCATTATGCTGCTAAGGGCCTGATGACATAGATTTCATTGCTGAGTGATATTGCATTGTACGTATGTACCACAACTTCTTTATCCATTTTTCGCTTTCTGCGATATTGAACTTGTACCGTAAATGAGGTTCTTGTAAATAGAGCCGTCCCAAACTTTGGGGTGGCTGTGTCTTTTTGATTTTAATTTCCCTAAGCTACAGGACCATAAGTGGAAGTGCCCAAGGCTCTGTAGCTTTGTTTTTTAGATATTTCAGGAAACACCATACACTTCTCCAGAGTGGCTGTTGGCAATTTACATCCCGCCCATCAACATAAGAAGGCTCCCAGTTCTCCATGGCCTGTCCTGCCTTTCTGGATTTTAAACTTTTTTCAGATGGCCCTTTTAACCGGGGGGCAGTGAGACTTCATTGTAGTGCAGATTTCCTTTGCAAGCTTGCTTGGTTGGCCAAAAAGGGCGTATGCGTTTTTTCCTGAATATATTCAGGAAAAAACGCATACGCCCATTTTGGCCAAGTGCATCATTGTGGACGTTCTGCCTCTTTTCCTATGCTTTACATGCAATTCCAGTCTACCTCCTGAAATCGGTTTCCTGCAATTCTGCTCCACTTTCAAGTCCTCTTGGCAGCCTTACTTCAATATATTTTTGGACGATAGCTGTCATTTATAACTCTGCAGGTTTGTGAATTACAGGGCCCCTGAGATCCTTTCTTCAACTCGCTTTCTTGTGAGCTGGCCGCAACACCGCACGGTTGCTTCAGGCCCTAGTGCGGTTCCGGCATGGCACGCTGAGCCTTTGGTTAACTCCTCTTCCTGGTGGGAAATGAGAGTTAAATTTGCCCGTCCAGACACCTCCAGCTAGTCTCTCATTGGTTCTCCCTATTCCTGTTCATTTTCCGCAGAAATTGCAAACTGGACCAAACAGGAGGTTAAAGGCACTGACTCTCCAAGTGGGGAGAGTGTTAGTAAAGCGTCTGGAATGTTGCACCCGAGTACCAGGGGACGAAAACTGAGACACATTTGAACACGTTTCCCGATCACCCGGTGGATCATACTCTGGGTTCCACATGCATGTTTTAGCTGAAAGAAGAATCCCTTAAACCTGGAGAGTTGAGACCCATGGAATGGGTACCATGCAATATGACTTCAAAGGGTCTGCATTTGCTCACCGAACCTCACCAATCCTATCACTGCTGCTTTTATGTCGCTGTACACACGCTGGATTCTCTTTCGGAGACATATAAATCCATAGGTTTTAAGATTCTTACTAGTCAGGTATGTTCTTAGGCGTTTAATATGGGGTGTTGAGTCCACTTCGTTGAGCAAGGAGTAGCTTTTGTCTATTACGTATTTGGCTTATGGAACGGTATCTGTGCTAATTTCAATCTCTGGTTTTATGCAGCACCCCAACTCACCTTTCCCCTTAAGCAAGCATAAGTTGGTTTTCTACATTTGAGACCCTATTCTGTTTTGTAATTCAGTTCCTGTGTAGCCAAGTTTACATTCCGTGTATTAGTGATATCTTATGAAGTTTCTTTTTCTGTGTGACTTCTTTCACTTAGAATCATCGTACCTGAATCCACTCATTATGCTGCTACTGGCCTGATGACATAGATTTCATTGCTGAGTGATATTGCATTGTACGTAAGTACCACAACTTCTTTAACCATTTTTCGCTTTCTGCGATATTGAACTTGTACCGTAAACGAGGTTCTTGTAAACAGAGCCCTCCCAAACTTTGGGGTGGCTGTGTCTTTTTGATTTTAATTTCCCTAAGCTATAGGACCATAAGTGGAAGTGCCCTAGGCTCTGTTGCTTTGTTTTTTAGATGTTTCAGGAAACACCATACACTTCTCCAGAGTGGCTGTTGGCAATTTACATCCCGCCCATCAGCATAAGAAGGCTCCCAGTTCTCCATGGCCTGTCCTGCCTTTCTGGATTTTACACCTTTTTCAGATGGCCCTTTTGACCGGGGGGCAGTGAGACTTCATTGTAGTGCAGATATCCTTTGCAAGCTTGCTTGGTTGGCCAAAAAGGGCGTATGCGTTTTTTCCTGAATATATTCAGGAAAAAACGCATACGCCCTTTTTGGCCAAGTGCATCATTGTGGACGTTCTGCCTCTTTTCCTATGCTTTACATGCAATTCCTGTCTACCTCCTGAAATCGGTTTCCTGCAATTCTGCCCCGCTTTCAGTTGCTCTTGGCAGCCTTACTTCAGTATATTTTTGGACGATAGCTGTCATTTATAACTCTGCAGGTTTGTGAATTACAGGGCCCCTGAGCTCCTTTCTTCAACTCGCTTTCTTGTGAGCTGGCCGCAACACCACAGGATTGCTTCAGGCCCCAGTGTGGTTCCGGCATGGCACGCTGAGCCTTTGGTTAAGTCCTCTTCCTGTGGGAAATGAGAGTTAAATTTGCCCGTCCAGACACCTCCAGCTAGTCTCTCATTGGTTCTCCCTATTCCTGTTCATTTTCCACAGAAATTGCAAACTGGGCCAAACAGGAGGTTAAAGGCACTGACTCTCCAAGTGGGGAGAGTGTTAGTAAAGTGTCTGGAATGTTGCACTCGAGTACCAGAGGACGAAAACTGAGACACATTTGAACACGTTTCCCGATCACATGGTGGATCATACTCTGGGTTCCACATGCATGTTTTAGCTGAAGGAAGAATCCCATAAACCTGGAGAGTTGAGACCCATGGAATGGGTACCATGCAATATGACTTCAGAGGGTCTGCATTTGCTCACCGAACCTCACCAATCCTATCACTGCTGCCTTTATGCCTCTGTACACATGTTTGTTTCCTTTGGAGACATATAAATCCGTAGCTTTTAAAATTCTTACTAGTCAGGTATATACTTAGGCGTTTAATATGAGGTGTTGAGTCCACTTCGTTGAGCAAGGAGTAGCTCTTCTTTATTACATATTTGGCTTATGGAACGGTATCTGTGCTAATTGCAGTCTCTGGTTTTATGCAGCACCCCAACTCACCTTTCCCCTTAAGCAAGAATAAGTTGGTTTTCTACATTTGAGACCCTGTTCTGTTTTGTAATTCAGTTCCTGTGTAGCCAAGTTTACATTCCGTGTAGTAGTGATATCTTAGGATGTTTCTTTTTCTCTGTGACTTATTTCACTTAGAATCATCGTACCTGAATCCACTCATTATGCTGCTACTGGCCTGATGACATAGATTTCATTGCTGAGTGATATTGCATTGTACGTAAGTACCACAACATCTTTATCCATTTTTCGCTTTCTGTGATATTGAACTTTTACCGTAAATGAGGTTCTTGTAAATAGAGCCGTCCCAAACTTTGGTGTGGCTGTGTCTTTTTGATTTTCATTTCCCTAAGCTATAGGACCATAAGTGGAAGTGCCCTAGGCTCTGTTGCTTTGTTTTTTAGGTGTTTCAGGAAACACCATACACTTCTCCAGAGTGGCTGTTGGCAATTTACATCCCGCCCATCAGCATAACAAGGCTCCCAGTTCTCCATGGCCTGTCCTGCCTTTCTGGATTTTACACTTTTTTCAGATGGCCCTTTTGACCGGGGGGCAGTGAGACTTCATTGTTGTGCAGATTTCCTTTGCAAGCTTGCTTGGTTGGCCAAAAGGGGCGTATGCGTTTTTTCCTGAATATATTCAGGAAAAAACGCATACGCCCTTTTTGGCCAAGTGCATCATTGTGGACGTTCTGCCTCTTTTCCTATGCTTTACATGCAATTCCAGTCTACCTCCTGAAATCGGTTTCCTGCAATTCTGCCCCGCTTTCAAGTCCTCTTGGCAGCCTTACTTCAATATATTTTTGGACGATAGCTGTCATTTATAACTCTGCAGGTTTGTGAATTACAGGTCCCCTGAGCTCCTTTGTTCAACTCGCTTTCTTGTGAGCTGGCCGCAACACCGCAGGATTGCTTCAGGCCCTAGTGTGGTTCCGGCAAGGCACGCTGAGCCTTTGGTTAATTCCTCTTCCTGGTGGGAAATGAGAGTTAAATTTGCCCGTGCAGACACCTCCAGCTAGTCTCTCATTGGTTCTCCTTATTCCTGTTCATTTTCCGCAGAAATTGCAAACTGGGTCAAACAGGAGGTTAAAGGCACTGACTCTCCAAGTGGGGAGAGTGTTAGTAAAGCGTCTGGAATGTTGCATCCGAGTACCAGGGGACGAAAACTGAGACACATTTGAACATGTTTCCCGATCATACGTTGGATCATACTCTGGATTCCACATGCATGTTTTAGCTGAAGGAAGAATCCCTTAAACCTGGAGAGTTGAGACCCATCTAATGGGTACCATGCAATATGAATTCAAAGGGTGTGCATTTGCTCACCGATCCTCACCAATCCGATCACTGCTGCGTTTATGCCGCTGTACACACGCTTGATTCTCTTTCGGAGACATATAAATCCATAGGTTTTAAGATTCTTACTAGTCAGGTATATTCTTAGGCGTTTAATATGGAGTGTTGAGTCCACCTCGTTGAGCAAGCAGTAGCTCTTGTCTATTACATATTTGGCTTATGGAACGGTATCTGTGCTAATTTCTATCTCTGGTTTTATGCAGCACCCCAACTCACCTTTCCCCTTAAGCAAGCATAAGTTGGTTTTCTACATTTGAGACCCTGTTGTGTTTTGTAATTCAGTTCCTGTGTAGACAAGTTTACATTCCATATATTAGTGATAACTTATGATGTTTCTTTTTCTGTGTGACTTATTTCACTTAGAATCATCGTACTTGAATCCACTCATTATGCTGCTAAGGGCCTGATGACATAGATTTCATTGATGAGTGATATTGCATTCTACGTAAGTACCTCAACTTCTTTATCCATTTCTCGCTTTCTGCGATATTGAACTTGTACCGTAAATGAGGTTCTTGTAAACAGAGCCGTCCCAAACATTGGGGTTGCTGTGTCTTTTTGATTTTAATTTCCCTAAGCTATAGGACCATAAGTGGAAGTGCCCTAGGCTCTGTTCCTTTGTTTTTTAGATGTTTCAGGAAACACCATACACTTCTCCAGAGTGGCTTTTGGCAATTTATATCCCAGCCATCAGCATAACAAGGCTCCCAGTTCTCGATGGCCTGTCCTGCCTTTCTGGATTATACACTTTTTTCAGATGGCCCTTTTGACCGGGGGGCAGTGAGACTTCATTGTAGTGCAGATTTCCTTTGCAAGCTTGCTTGGTTGGCCAAGAAGAGCGTATGCGTTTTTTCCTGAATATGTTCAGGAAAAAACGCATACGCCCTTTTTGGCCAAGTGCATCATTGTGGACGTTCTGCCTCTTTTCCTATGCTTTACGTGCAATTCCAGTCTACCTCCTGAAATCGTTTCCCTGCAATTCTGCCCCGCATTCAAGTCCTCTTGGCAGCCTTACTTCATTATATTTTTTGACGATAGCTGTCATTTATAACTCTGCAGGTTTGTGAATTACAGTGCCCCTGAGCTCCTTTCTTCAACTCGCTTTCTTGTGAGCTGGCCGCAACACTGCAGGATTGCTTCAGGCCCTAGTGTGGTTCCGGCATGGCTCGCTGAGCCTTTGGTTAATTCCTCTTCCTGGTGGGAAATGAGAGTTAAATTTGCCCGTCCAGACACCTCCAGCTAGTCTCTCATTGGTTCTCCCTATTCCTGTTCATTTTCCGCAGAAATTGCAAACTGGGCCAAACAGGAGGTTAAAGGCACTGACTCTCCAAGTGGGGAGAGTGTTAGTAAAGCGTCTGGAATGTTGCACCCGAGTACCAGGGGACGAAAACTGAGACACATTTGAACACGTTTCCCGATCACACGGTGGATCATACTCTGGGTTCCACATGCATGTTTTAGCTGAAGGAAGAATCCCTTAAACCTGGAGAGTTGAGACCCATGGAATGGGTACCATGCAATATGACTTCAAAGGGTCTGCATTTACTCACCGATCCTCACCAATCCGATCACTGCTGCGTTTATGCAACTGTACACACGCTTGATTCTCTTTCGGAGACATATAAATCCATAGGTTTTAAGATTCTTACTAGTCAGGTATATTCTTAGGCGTTTAATATGGGGTGTTGAGTCCACTTCGTTGAGCAAGGAGTAGCTCTTGTCTATTACATATTTGGCTTATGGAACGGTATCTGTGCTAATTTCAATCTCTGGTTTTATGCAGCACCCCAACTCACCATTCCCCTTAAACAAGCATAAGTTGGTTTTCTACATTTGAGACCCTGTTCTGTTTTATAATTCAGTTCCTGTGTAGCCAAGTTTACATTCCATGTATTAGTGATAACTAATGATGTTTCTTTTTCTCTGTGACTTATTTCACTTAGAACCATCATACCTGAATCCACTCATTATGCTGCTAAGGGCCTGATGACATAGATTTCATTGCTGAGTGATATTGTATTGTACGTAATACCACAACTTATTTATCCATTTTTCGCTTTCTGTGATATTGAACTTGTACCGTAAATGAGGTTCTTGTAAACAGAGCCGTCCCAAATTTTGGGGTGGCTGTGTCTTTTTGATTTTAATTTCCCTAAGCTATAGGACCATATGTGGAAGTGCACTAGGCTCTGTTGCTTTGTTTTTTAGATGTTTCAGGAAACACCATACACTTCTCCAGAGTGGCTGTTTGCAATTTACATCCCGCCCATCAGCATAAGAAGGCTCCCAGTTCTCCATGGCCTGTCCTGCCTTTCTGGATTTTACACATTTTTCAGATGGCCCTTTTGACCGGGGTGGCAGTGAGACTTCATTGTAGTGCAGATTTCCTTTGCAAGCTTGCTTGGTTGGCCAAAAATGGCGTATGCGTTTTTTCCTGAATATGTTCAGGAAAAAACGCATACGCCCTTTTTGGCCAAGTGCATCATTGTGGACGTTCTGCCTCTTTTCCTATGCTTTACATGCAATTCCAGTCTACCTCCTGAAATCGGTTTCCTGCAATTCTGCCCCACTTTCAAGTCCTCTTGGCAGCCTTACTTCAATATATTTTTGAACGATAGCTGTCATTTATAACTCTGCAGGTTTGTGAATTACAGGGCCATTGAGCTCCTTTCTTCAACTTGCTTTCTTGTGAGCTGGCCGCAACACCGCAGGATTGCTTCAGGCCCTAGTGTGTTTCCGGCATGGCTCGTTGAGCCTTTGGTTAATTCCTCTTCCTGGTGGGAAATGAGAGTTAAATTTGCCCGTCCAGACACCTCCAGCTAGTTTCTCATTTGTTCTCCCTATTCCTGTTCCTTTTCCGCAGAAATTGCAAACTTGGCCAAACAGGAGGTTAAAGGCACTGACTCTCCAAGTGGGGAGAGTGTTAGTAAAGCGTCTGGAATGTTGCATCCGAGTACCAGGGGACGAAAACTGAGACACATTTGAACATGTTTCCCGATCATACGTTGGATCATACTCTGGATTCCACATGCATGTTTTAGCTGAAGGAAGAATCCCTTAAACCTGGAGAGTTGAGACCCATCTAATGGGTACCATGCAATATGAATTCAAAGGGTGTGCATTTGCTCACCGATCCTCACCAATCCGATCCCTGCTGCGTTTATGCCGCTGTACACACGCTTGATTCTCTTTCGGAGACATATAAATCCATAGGTTTTAAGATTCTTACTAGTCAGGTATATTCTTAGGCGTTTAATATGGAGTGTTGAGTCCACCTCGTTGAGCAAGCAGTAGCTCTTGTCTATTACATATTTGGCTTATGGAACGGTATCTGTGCTAATTTCTATCTCTGGTTTTATGCAGCACCCCAACTCACCTTTCCCCTTAAGCAAGCATAAGTTGGTTTTCTACATTTGAGACCCTGTTGTGTTTTGTAATTCAGTTCCTGTGTAGACAAGTTTACATTCCATATATTAGTGATAACTTATGATGTTTCTTTTTCTGTGTGACTTATTTCACTTAGAATCATCGTACTTGAATCCACTCATTATGCTGCTAAGGGCCTGATGACATAGATTTCATTGATGAGTGATATTGCATTCTACGTAAGTACCTCAACTTCTTTATCCATTTCTCGCTTTCTGCGATATTGAACTTGTACCGTAAATGAGGTTCTTGTAAACAGAGCCGTCCCAAACATTGGGGTTGCTGTGTCTTTTTGATTTTAATTTCCCTAAGCTATAGGACCATAAGTGGAAGTGCCCTAGGCTCTGTTCCTTTGTTTTTTAGATGTTTCAGGAAACACCATACACTTCTCCAGAGTGGCTTTTGGCAATTTATATCCCAGCCATCAGCATAACAAGGCTCCCAGTTCTCGATGGCCTGTCCTGCCTTTCTGGATTATACACTTTTTTCAGATGGCCCTTTTGACCGGGGGGCAGTGAGACTTCATTGTAGTGCAGATTTCCTTTGCAAGCTTGCTTGGTTGGCCAAGAAGAGCGTATGCGTTTTTTCCTGAATATGTTCAGGAAAAAACGCATACGCCCTTTTTGGCCAAGTGCATCATTGTGGACGTTCTGCCTCTTTTCCTATGCTTTACGTGCAATTCCAGTCTACCTCCTGAAATCGTTTCCCTGCAATTCTGCCCCGCATTCAAGTCCTCTTGGCAGCCTTACTTCATTATATTTTTTGACGATAGCTGTCATTTATAACTCTGCAGGTTTGTGAATTACAGTGCCCCTGAGCTCCTTTCTTCAACTCGCTTTCTTGTGAGCTGGCCGCAACACTGCAGGATTGCTTCAGGCCCTAGTGTGGTTCCGGCATGGCTCGCTGAGCCTTTGGTTAATTCCTCTTCCTGGTGGGAAATGAGAGTTAAATTTGCCCGTCCAGACACCTCCAGCTAGTCTCTCATTGGTTCTCCCTATTCCTGTTCATTTTCCGCAGAAATTGCAAACTGGGCCAAACAGGAGGTTAAAGGCACTGACTCTCCAAGTGGGGAGAGTGTTAGTAAAGCGTCTGGAATGTTGCACCCGAGTACCAGGGGACGAAAACTGAGACACATTTGAACACGTTTCCCGATCACACGGTGGATCATACTCTGGGTTCCACATGCATGTTTTAGCTGAAGGAAGAATCCCTTAAACCTGGAGAGTTGAGACCCATGGAATGGGTACCATGCAATATGACTTCAAAGGGTCTGCATTTACTCACCGATCCTCACCAATCCGATCACTGCTGCGTTTATGCAACTGTACACACGCTTGATTCTCTTTCGGAGACATATAAATCCATAGGTTTTAAGATTCTTACTAGTCAGGTATATTCTTAGGCGTTTAATATGGGGTGTTGAGTCCACTTCGTTGAGCAAGGAGTAGCTCTTGTCTATTACATATTTGGCTTATGGAACGGTATCTGTGCTAATTTCAATCTCTGGTTTTATGCAGCACCCCAACTCACCATTCCCCTTAAACCAGCATAAGTTGGTTTTCTACATTTGAGACCCTGTTCTGTTTTATAATTCAGTTCCTGTGTAGCCAAGTTTACATTCCATGTATTAGTGATAACTAATGATGTTTCTTTTTCTCTGTGACTTATTTCACTTAGAACCATCATACCTGAATCCACTCATTATGCTGCTAAGGGCCTGATGACATAGATTTCATTGCTGAGTGATATTGTATTGTACGTAATACCACAACTTATTTATCCATTTTTCGCTTTCTGTGATATTGAACTTGTACCGTAAATGAGGTTCTTGTAAACAGAGCCGTCCCAAATTTTGGGGTTGCTGTGTCTTTTTGATTTTAATTTCCCTAAGCTATAGGACCATATGTGGAAGTGCACTAGGCTCTGTTGCTTTGTTTTTTAGATGTTTCAGGAAACACCATACACTTCTCCAGAGTGGCTGTTTGCAATTTACATCCCGCCCATCAGCATAAGAAGGCTCCCAGTTCTCCATGGCCTGTCCTGCCTTTCTGGATTTTACACATTTTTCAGATGGCCCTTTTGACCGGGGTGGCAGTGAGACTTCATTGTAGTGCAGATTTCCTTTGCAAGCTTGCTTGGTTGGCCAAAAATGGCGTATGCGTTTTTTCCTGAATATGTTCAGGAAAAAACGCATACGCCCTTTTTGGCCAAGTGCATCATTGTGGACGTTCTGCCTCTTTTCCTATGCTTTACATGCAATTCCAGTCTACCTCCTGAAATCGGTTTCCTGCAATTCTGCCCCACTTTCAAGTCCTCTTGGCAGCCTTACTTCAATATATTTTTGAACGATAGCTGTCATTTATAACTCTGCAGGTTTGTGAATTACAGGGCCATTGAGCTCCTTTCTTCAACTTGCTTTCTTGTGAGCTGGCCGCAACACCGCAGGATTGCTTCAGGCCCTAGTGTGTTTCCGGCATGGCTCGTTGAGCCTTTGGTTAATTCCTCTTCCTGGTGGGAAATGAGAGTTAAATTTGCCCGTCCAGACACCTCCAGCTAGTTTCTCATTTGTTCTCCCTATTCCTGTTCCTTTTCCGCAGAAATTGCAAACTTGGCCAAACAGGAGGTTAAAGGCACTGACTCTCCAAGTGGGGAGAGTGTTAATAAAGCGTCTGGAATGTTGCACCCGAGTACCAGGGGACGAAAACTGAGACACATTTGAACACGTTTCCCGATCACACGGTGGATCATACTCTGGGTTCCACATGCATGTTCTAGCTGAAGGAAGAATCCCTTAAACCTGGAGAGTTGAGACCCATGGAATGGGTACCATGCAATATGACTTCAAAGGGTCTGCATTTCCTCACCGAACCTCACCAATCCTATCACTGCTGCTTTTATGCCGCTGTACACACGCTTGATTCTCTTTCGGAGACATATAAATCCATAGGTTTTAAGATTCTTACTAGTCAGGTACATTCTTAGGCGTTTAATATGGGGTGTTGAGTCCACTTCGTTGAGCAAGGAGTAGCTCTTGTCTATTACATATTTGGCTTATGGAACGGTATCTCTGCTAATTTCAATCTCTGGTTTTATGCAGAACCCCAACTCACCATTCCCCTTAAGCAAGCATAAGTTGGTTTTCTACATTTGAGACCCTGTTCTGTTTTGTAATTCAGTTCCTGTGTAGCCAAGTTTACATTCCATATATTAGTGATAACTTATGATGTTTCTTTTTCTCTGTGACTTATTTCACTTAGAATCATCGTACCTGAATCCACTCATTATGCTGCTAAGGGCCTGATGACATAGATTTCATTGCTGAGTGATATTGCATTGTACGTAAGTACCTCAACTTCTTTATCCATTTCTCGCTTTCTGCGATATTGAACTTGTACTGTAAATGAGGTTCTTGTAAACACAGCCGTCCCAAACTTTGGGGTGGCTGTGTCTTTTTGATTTTAATTTCCCTAAGCTATAGGACCATAAGTGGAAGTGCCCTAGGCTCTGTTGCTTTGTTTTTTAGATGTTTCAGGAAACACCATACACTTCTCCAGAGTGGCTGTTCGCAATTTACATCCCGCCCATCAGCATAAGAAGGCTCCCAGTTCTCCATGGCCTGTCCTGCCTTTCTGGATTTTACACTTTTTTCAGATGGCCCTTTTGACTAGGGGGCAGTGAGACTTCCTTGTAGTGCAGATTTCCTTTGCAAGCTTGCTTGGTTGGCCAAAAAGGGCGTATGCGTTTTTTCCTGAATATGTTCAGGAAAAAACGCATACGCCCTTTTTGGCCAAGTGCATCATTGCGGACGTTCTGCCTCTTTTCCTATGCTTTACATGCAATTCCAGTCTACCTCCTGAAATCGGTTTCCTGCAATTCTGCCCCGCTTTCAAGTCCTCTTGGCAGGCTTACTTCAATATATTTTTGGACGATAGCTGTCATTTATAACTCTTCAGGTTTGTGAATTACAGGGTCCCTGAGCTCCTTTCTTCAACTCGCTTTCTTGTGAGCTGGCCGCAACACCGCAGGATTGCTTCAGGCCCTAATGTGGTTCCGGCATGGCACGCTGAGCCTTTGGTTAATTCCTCTTCCTGGTGGGAAATGAGAGTTAAATTGGCCCGTCCAGACACCTCCAGCTAGTCTCTCATTGGTTCTCCCTATTCCTGTTCATTTTCCACAGAAATTGCAAACTGGGCCAAACAGGAGGTTAAAGGCACTGACTCTCCAAGTGGGGAGAGTGTTAGTAAAGCGTCTGGAATGTTGCACCCGAGTACCAGGGGATGAAAACTGAGACACATTTGAACACGTTTCCCGATCACACGGTGGATCATACTCTGGGTTCTGCATGCATGTTTTAGCTGAAGGAAGAATCCATTAAACCTGGAGAGTTGAGACCCATGGAATGGGTACCATGCAATATGACGTCAAAGGGTTTGCATTTGCTCACCGAACCTCACCAATCCTATCACTGCTGCTTTTATGTCGCTGTACACACGCTGGATTCTCTTTTGGAGACATATAAATCCATAGGTTTTAAGATTCTTACTAGTCAGGTATATTCTTAGGCGTTTAATATGGGGTGTTGAGTCCACTTCGTTGAGCAAGCAGTAGCTCTTGTCTATTACATATTGGGCTTATGGAAAGGTATCTGTGCTAATTTCAATCTCTGGTTTTATGCAGCACCCCAACTCACCTTTCCCCTTAAGCAAGCATAAGTTGGTTTTCTACATTTGAGACCCTATTCTGTTTTGTAATTCAGTTCCTGTGTAGCCAAGTTTACATTCCGTGTATTAGTGATATCTTATGATGTTTGTTTTTTGTGTGACTTATTTCACTTAGAATCATCGTACCTGAATCCACTCATTATGCTGCTACTGGCCTGATGACATAGATTTCATTGCTGAGTGATATTTCGTTGTACATAAGTACCACAACTTCTTTATCCATTTTTCGCTTTCTGCGATATTGAACTTGTACCGTAAATGAGGTTCTTGTAAACAGAGCCATCCCAAACTTTGGGGTGGCTGTGTCTTTTTGATTTTAATTTCCCTAAGCTATAGGACCATAAGTGGAAGTGCCCTAGGCTCTGTTGCTTTGTTTTTTATATGTTTCAGGAAACACCATACACTTCTCCAGAGTGGCTGTTGGCAATTTACATTCCGCCCATCAGCATAACAAGGCTCCCAGTTCTCCATGGCCTGTCCTGCCTTTCTGGATTTTACACTTTTTTCAGATGGCCCTTTTGACCGGGGGGCAGTGAGACTTCATTGTAGTGCAGACTTCCTTTGCAAGCTTGCTTGGTTGCTCATAAAGTGCGTATGCGTTTTTTGCTGGATATATTCAGGAAAAAACGCATAGTCCCTTTGGGGCCAACTGCATCATTGTCGAAATTCTGCCGCTTTTCATGTGCTTTAAAGACGAGTCCAATCTATCTCTTGAAATCTGTTTCTTGCAATTCTGTCTTGCATTCAGATCCTCTTCTTTGCCTTACCTCTACATATTTTTGGACATTAGTTTTCATTTATAACTCTGCAGGTTTGTGAATTGCAGTGACCCTGAGCTCCATTTTTTAAGTTGCTCTTTTGTGAGCTGGCCTCAAAGCCGCAGAATTGCTTCAGGCCCTATTTTGGCTCCGGCGAGGCGGGCTGAGCCTTTTTTTAATTCTTATTCTTAGTGGGAAATTAGAGTGACATGTGCCCATCCAAACCCCTACAACTCTTCTCTCATTGGTTCCCCCTCTTCCCGTTCATCCTCCTCACAATTTGCAAAATGTGTGAAACAGATGTTTAAATGTGCTGATTCTCTAAGTGGGGAGATTCTAAGTAACGTGGCTGGAATGATGAACAGGAGCACCAGGAGAGGATAAATGAGGTGCATTTTAGACACATCTCCCGAGAACATGGTGTACAGTCCTCTGGGTTTTCCATGCATGTTTTTGCTGTAGGAAGATTCCTTGAACCTGCAGATTTGGGACCCATTGAATGGGTACCAGGTAGTATTACTTTAAAGGGTGTGCATTTCCTCACCCAACCTCACATTTCTCTTAGCGCGAACAGTTTCCAGCCTTATGTCTCATCCTGCTGTGTGTCTAGATGTGTTCAATCCATGTTGCATCACCGTCCCTGAGGAAAAGTTGTAAGAGGTTTTCTCTGTCTCTCTGTCGTTTATTTTTTTCAATTTATTACTATATTGGTTACAGCTGATTTTCAAAGCTCTGTTTCTTGCTGCTGTACATCCACTTGATTCACGTACAGAGAGACATCAATAAATTCTTTTTCAGATTCTTACCAGTCATAGATATTCTTTTCCGGTGACTTGAGTGTGCTGAGTGCAGTTCTTTTAGCTACCGTGTAGGCCTTGTTGATTATCAGTTTGGTATTTGGAATGGTATCTTTGCTAATTTCAACCTCCTGGATGATGCCTCACCCCTCCCCACCTTTCCCGTTTAGCAGCCTTACGCGTGTTTTCTACATATTTGACTATGTTTTTGTTTTGTAATTTATTTCATGTGTAGCCATTTTGGGTTCCAACTTTAAGTGATATCTTATGATATGTGTCTTTTTCTTTTTGAATTGTGTCACTTAGAATGATCATACGTAACTCCTCCGGAGTTGTTACAACTGGCCATATTTCATTGATTTCCAGGCTGAGTAATAGTCCACTCTACATAAGTACCACATCTCTATCCATTTTTTCCCTTCAGAGACATTTAAGTTATATCCTAGTCGAGGATCTTTTAAACAGAGAGGCAGTAAACATTGGGGTGCCTGTGTCCTCTCGATTTTTGTTTTTCCCAAGATATACGCCCATGAGTGCAAGTGCCCTATGCTCTGTAGCTCATTTTTTAGATGCTTTAGTAAACACAATACACTTCTCCAGAATGGCCGTTGGCAATATACATTTCCACTCTAAGCCTCACAGGGCTCCCTCTTCTCCTTGCCCTGTCCTGCATTTCTGGTGTTTACACTTTATGAGGATGGCTCTTCTGACTGATGCAAAGTGATATCTTTTGTAGTATTGATTTCCAGTGCCCACCTGTTTGGTTGGCTAAAAAAGTGTATGCCCTTTTCTTGAATATATACAGAAAAAAACGCATACAGCCTTTTTGGCCAACTGCAATGTTGGCAATGTTCAGCCCCTTTTCTTGTGCTTAATGGCGAGTCCTTTCTACCTCCTCAAATCCCTTTCCTGCCATTCTCCCTTGCTTACCAATCCTTTTCTCTGACTTTCCTCAAGACATTTCTCAGTGATAGATATTTTCAACTCTGCAGTTTCGTGAATTTTACTGCCCCTGAGTTCCATTGTTCAACTTGTGTTTATGGGAACTGGCCACAAAGCAGTGGGATTTCCTCAAGCCCTATACTGTTTCCATGGGCAACCCTAGCCTTTGGTCAATGCGTCTTCCTGATTGGAAATTAGAGTGACATGTGCCTGTCTGAACACCTAGGACTTGTCTCTCATTGTTCCTCATCCTTCCGCTTCATCCTCTGGACAAATTCCAAACTGTACGCAACAGGATGTTGACAGTGCTGACATCTCCAAGTGGGGAGACTGTTAGTAAAGACGCTGGAGGGGTGAACCCGAGCACCAGGAGATGAGGAGATGAGATGCCTTTTCCAAACTCTTCCCGATCAGACGGTATACCATCCTCTGGGTGTGACAGACATGTTTTAGCAGTAGAAAGAGTCCCATTCATGTAAGGAGAACACCAGGGCTTTTTCAAAATCAGTGTCTCCCCGAACCCCAAACTGGGGAATTTTTTAAGCTACGGCTACACATATGTTCATTAAGGGCCTTGGGAAGTAGGCAGAGTCCAAACTTTAGATGATTGAAGTCTTCAGGGTCAGAAGCACTCACCACCAGCTTCCCTTAGGTTACACTTTAACTGTCATTGATAGATGATGTCAATAAAAATATCTATTCTTTTTCCGATTATTTTCCCTTATAGGTTATTGCAAAATATTGAGTGTAGTTCCCTGTGCTATACAGTAGTTCCTTGTTGATGATCTATTTTATACATAGCAGTGTGTATGTGTTAATTCCAAACTGTTAATTTATCCCTCCTCCCACCTTTCCCCTTTGGTAATAATAAATTATAAGATTTTATACTTCTCAGAAATGGGGGAGCTGAAAGAGAGGTATCATTTTCAATGGAAAAGCATTTAAAACAAGATTGAAGCTTTAACCAAGATTATTAGATGAACATCCTTGGAAAGAAATCACTTCATTTCTCTAATATTGACCTGACAAATAAGACAACCCTTTTCACTGAACTTGCTTATAATAAAGTGATGGAAATATCAAATGGAAGTGTTAGAAACATCTTATTTTACCCGAGCCTTATAAACTGTTCTATGTTAACTAGAGTTTGGCTCACACATCTGTTCATTGAAGTTACAATAGTCTAAATTTCTGTTACTGATCCTCCAGAGTGGACCCCAACAAGTGTCCCCCTGCCCAGTGTCATTGGGGCCAACAGATCGAGACTGAGTTTGGTTCACAAGCAAAGGAAACTTTATATTTTGATCAGAGAATGGAGAGGTGAGAGCATGCTCTACCCCGTGGGCTGTGGGCTGGGCTGCTGTGTAGAGATCCTGTCAGATTCAGTGGGAGGGAGGGGGCGGAGCTCTCGAGGGCCGGGTTGGCTGCAGCTCAGGCTCTATATCTCGGAGTCTGCACTGGGCCCCAGGAGCTGAGGTGTCGACCCAGCCATTCTGCACTAGGAAATCTGGTCTGAAGTGCCGGGTGTGGAACCTCTGCATGCGGGACCCTAGGAGCACGTGAAATTAGACAAAGCACAAAGGATAAAAAAGGTCAGACTTGACTTTATTGCCCAGATTCTATTTTTATCTCCCAGGGATTTTTCATGGGCTTTGCTGGGGACAAACCCCTCCTCTGCCTTTTGTCCCGTTCCTCATTCTTGGAGTGCTGAGGGTGCAGACCCTTCTTCTGTAACTGCTGAGTGCTGAGTTGGGAGCCCTCATACCAGGGGACGAGGGTCAGAACTTCTCCCCAGCAGCCTCCAGGTGACGTTGATTGGCCCCAGGACCCCTGCCTCCCTGCTCGTCCACCTGAGCACCAGCATTGGAAGTGTTATAGATTCTAATGACCTTTAAGGGTCCAGGAAAGAGATGTGCAGAGACGCTGTGGGGGCCGGTTTCACCCCGCCCCACATTTGTTCGGCCACCTTAGGCTGACCGTTTCTGCCAGCCTAGATGCTCTGACCAGTAGTCTGCTCTTTCTTCAATTAGGCCCCTGAATTAACGTAAAAACAGCACCAGGTGTCAGAGCCCTGCCCGCTCAACTCCCAGACAGTCCAGGGTCAGTGGTGATCAAGGACCATGATGGCCACTGAGTCAACAGCCTTTTGAAGTAAACAGGAGTCCAGCTGGTCTTATTGGCCACCATCATCACGGTGTCTGTAGGCTTTTCTATGGTGACAGTGTGATATACGGTTCCCCCGCCAAGATTATTGGCTCCCCTCCGGGTGCAGTAAGTCCTGCAAGCAGTAGTCTACTCCTTCGGGACACACTATTGTTGTTTTATGAGAGAAACTCCAGGTCAAGTGATGTTCACACGAGTCGTCATGGTGCCCTGCTGCCCCCGGTTATCTCTCTGGATGTTGGAGTTGGAGAGCCTCCTCACTCGAGGTCGGTGTGCCCACGGAGCGAACCCTGCAACTTCAGGGCATGGTTGGTGATTAGGATCACCACGTGGGGTCCTTTTCCCTTAGGAGGGAGGTGGCCTTTTGGGCTGCTGATTTCCAGGGTTTTAGATACCGCCAGTATCTTGGCCAGATGTGGCAGTGGGCCAAGCCCCTTGGTGACTGTAGTTTATCCTACCTGGATGGCATTCTTGCGTTGTTCCATTTCAAGTGGTCCCAGTTTTTGCACTAATTCTCCAATGGCGATTCACCTTTCACCGGGAATGGAAAGGTCAAAGGGTTTAGCTCAATTAGGGAGTTCCAGGGCAAGGGTCTGAATTGACTGCTCTTTCCATTCTTGAAAGGCCACTTCTGGATTCTGTTCAAAAGGATCGTCATCTTTTCCTTTCAGTGTTTCATATAGAGGCCCAGCTAGTAGACTGTAGTTAGGGATCCAGAAGCAGCAAACCCTGGCCTCCCCAGGAACCCCTAAGCTGTCTTCTCGTTTTAGAAAGGGGTAAGGCTGCAAATGGTTTCTTCCCTTTCCTGGGATGGGCTTCTCTGACCTTGTGTGAGAATGAAGCCCAGGCAGGTCACCGCAGTCTGTGATATTTGAGCTTTTTCTTGGACAACTTCTATCCTTTATTGGCTTGGTAGTTCAGAGGCTTCCTTAGTAGGGCTGGCGATCAGAATGTCGTCTGCATATTGAAGGAGGGTTTCCTTTTCCAGAGGTAGAACTTTTCGGTCTTTAGCTAAGCTTTCCCCAAAGATGGTGTGGGAATTTTTGAACCCTTGGGGCAAGACGGCCCGGAAGTATTGTTTTAGTTGTATGTTGAGTCCTGCCACTCACAAGCCAAAATTTCTTGTGACTCTGGGACTAATGGAATACAAAAGAAGGCATCATTGAAGACTAATACAGAATACCATGTCCTGGTGGTTGGTAGAATGACCAGCAGGGTGTAGGAATTAGGAGCAACTGGAGGTATATCCTCGGTGGCTTCACTGACTGTCCTGACATCCTTTACCAGGTCCCCAGCAGCCCATGGGGCTCTCGTGGTCAGGCCAATCCCAGGATATGGAGCTCTCCTGGGCAGGTACCTCACCCCCAACCCAGCCCACGGGGCTCTCGTGGTCAGGCCCCTCCCAGGATACAGAGCTACCCTTGCAGGTACCGTGGCAGGGCTGGGCACACAGGAACCGTGCACATAGCCCTCATTGAAGAGCACCCCCAGCTCACCTGTCGCTCACAGCTGACACAGAGCACCTCAGAGCAGGACTTGAACTAACAAACAGCAGCTCCGACAGGTCTGTGACCCTGGGCATCACTCTGTGTGGCCTCCCTCCACCTGGTCTTCCAGAGACTTCCACTGCACCCGGGGCACCAGGCCTCTGTCTCCAACCACCACCCACCCCTCCTCTCCCTGACTCCTGGGTTCCTCTCATTAGGAGAGGGTTTTCTTGAAGTTGTCTCCCACTCATGGGCCAGATAAAATGATTAGAAAACAAGCCAAAGCTGCAGCCCCTTGTCTATCCTGACTCTCAGGAGCCCACACCTGTTCCTTGGACCTGGCCGGTTCAGCAAGTTCCATTTTCTGCAACTGTGAGCCCCTGAGGGGTGATGATTGGCTGACCTGGGCAGCCTTACGGTGCCGGCCAGCCCTCCCCAGGTGTGCCTGGGTTGAGATCAATATAAATACCACTCCAGGCAGCAAGAGTCCCTGCAGCTGTGTCTGACACCATTTTCTCTGCCCTGTCAGCAGTCTCGGGGCTGGGCTGGTGGGAGGGAGTGAGAGGCCACGGCTTTGTGGGTGGCCCAGTGTGAGTGGGGCTCTGCTGGACTTTCTGCAGCAGTTGCCAGGCTGCCACCTGCTAAAGAAGAGGATGTGTCACCCATACCTGCTGCTGGAATTGCTCCCTGGGCAGAGGTGAGGAAGGAAAAAAGCAGTGGAGGCAGGGATAGGACGGGTATCACAGGCAGGGAAATGGAAATCTTCCAGAAGAGCACCCAGGGCCAGGACCATCCTGGCTGGCCTGCAGGCACCAAGTCAGCTGGCATGCTGTCACTCGTGTGGCTCCATGGCCCTTCCTCTAGGCTTTCAAGTCCTTGTATATATTCAGGTGTTTTACCTGGGAAGGGTGGGAACAGTTCAGCAGCAACTGGCCTGGGACTCAGCTCACGTTTACTCACAGATGCCTCGGCACGGTGCCCCAGCTTTGCAATGAGGACGCTTGTTGTGTGGGGGCTGCTGGCTGAATGGGAGACGATTCCCCACCACTGACCAACTTCAGAATTGTTTACAACTGGAGCAAGTGCCCTGATACGGTTTTCCTCTGAGTAACTGGTGGGTTCTGTTTTTTTTTTCTCTTTTTCGTTTTTGGTTCAAGGTAGATTTTATTCCTCTTTTTTGTATTTACAGATATAAGCATGGAAATAATTTATTCATATAAATACATGTATGTGAAGGGAATAATTGTTTTTTCTGTTTTATTTTTTAAATTTTATTTCTTTTTAATTTTGAATTTTATTTTATATTTTTATACAGCAGGTTCTTATTGGTTATCTATTTTATACATATAAATGTTTACATGCCAATCCCAATCTCTCAACTCCTCCCACCACCACCACCCCCAAGAGCTTTCCCCCCTTGTTGTCCATACGATTGTTGTCTACATCTGTTGCTCTAGTTATGCCTTGCAAAACGGTTAATCTGTACAGTTTTTCTAGGTTCCACATATATGCATGAATATACAAGATTTGTTTTTCTCTTTCTGACTTACTTCACTCTGTATGACAGTCTCTAGATCCATCGACGTCTCTACAAATGACCCAATTTCATTCCTTTCATGGCTTAGTAATATTCCATTTTATATATGTACCACATCTTTATGCATTCGTCTGTCTGTGGGCATTTAGGTTGCTTCCATTACCTCGATATTGTAAATAGTGATGCAATGAACATTACGGTGAATGTCTCTTTTTGATTTATGGTTTTGTCTGGGTATATGTCCAGTACTGGGATTGCTGTATCATATGGTAATTCTATTATTAGTTTCTTAAGAAACTCCATATGGTTCTCCATAGTGACTGTACCAATTTATATTCCCAACAATAGTGGAAGAGGCTTCCTTTTCTCCACACCCTTTCCAGCACTTGTTGTTTGTAGATTTTCAGATGATGCCCATTCTAACAGGTGTGAGGTGATACCTCATTGTTGAGTCCATTTCGATGAACAAGGGGTAGGTCTTGTCTATTACATATTTGGCTTATGAAACGGTATCTGTGCTAATTTCAAACTCTGGTTTTATGCAGCACCCCAACTCACCTTTCCCCTTAAGCAAGCATAAGTTGGTTTTCTAAACTTGAGACCCTGTTCTGTTTTGTAATTCAATTCATGTGTAGCCAAGTTTACATTCCGTGCATTAGTGATACCTTATGATGTTTCTTTTTCTGTGTGACTTATTTCACTTAGAATCATCGTGCCTCAATCCACTCATTATGCTGGTACCGGCCTGGTGACACAGATTTCATTGCTGAGTGATATTGCATTGTACATAAGTACCACAACTTCTTTATCCAGTTTTTGCTCTCTGTGATATTGAACTTGTACCGTAAACGAGGTTCTTGTAAACAGAGCCGTCCCAAATTTTGGGGTGGCTGTGTCTTTTTGATTTTAATTTCCCTAAGCTATAGGACCATAAGTGGAAATGCCCTAGACTCTGTTGCTTTGTTTTTCAGATGTATCAGGAAACACCATACACTTCTCCAGAGTGGCTGTTGGCAATTTACATCCCGCCCATCAGCATAACAAGGCTCCTTTTTCCCCATGGCCTGTCTTGCCTTTCTGGATTTTACACTTTTTTCAGATGGCCCTTTAGACCGGGGGGAAGTGACACTTCATAGTAGTTCGGATTTCCATTGCAAGCTTGCTTGGTTTGCCAAAAAGTGTGTATGTGCTTTTTCCTGAATATATTCAGGAACAAACTCATACGCCCTTTTTGGCCAAGTGCATCATTGTCGATGTTCTGCCTCTTTTCCTATGCTTTAAATGCAAATCCAGTCTACCTCCTGAAATCGGTTTCCTGAAATTCTGCCCCGCTTTCAAGTCCTCTTCGCAGCCTTACTTCAAAATATTTTTGGACGTTATCTGTCATTTATAACTCTGCAGGTTTGTGAATTACAGGGCCCCTGAGCTCCTTTCTTCAACTCGCTTTCTTGTGAGCTGGCCGCAAACCCGCAAGACTGCTTCAGGCCCTAATCTGCTTCTGGCAGGGCACGCTGAGCCTTTGGTTAATTCCTCTTCCTGGTGGGAAATGAGTGTTAAATATGCCCGTCCAGACACCTACCTCACTCTCAACCCCTTGGTGATCTGGGTCCTCTGGTTTGTGGCCACCTTTGCTGGGTTCCTCACCTTTCGATGATGTGGCCCCACTAGTGTGAGGACACTCCTGCCTGGTTCTCATCCACGTGGTTATGTGGACCCCCTGGTGAGAGTCTGTTCCTGGCTGTGTTCCTCACCTTTCTGTGAGGGAGACCCTCTGCTGATAGGTCACTCCTGCATGGCTGGCACACATTGCCTTGGTGAAGTCAGCCGTGTGGTGGCAGTAGGAGCGTGCTGGGAATCTCCTCCCCCCGGGGATGAGGGCCCTCTTGCGTCAAGCCCTAACTGCTGGGCTCACCAACTTTTCTTAGTGAGCCCAGTGCTGCTTGGGCACTCCTCTTAGGATCCCATCTCCATGGGGATGTGGGCCTTCTGCTCTGAGGTCCCAACGGCTGGGTTGTTCACATTTTCATGATGTGGGCTCTCTGGTGTTAGTTCACTGTGGCCTGGATCCCATAGCCTCTGTGCTCTTGGCTGCCTGTTGGGAGGTTCCAACTGCTGGATTCCTCACTTTTTTAATTTTTTAGGCCCTCTGTTGTGAGTATCCTCCTGCCTGCCTCACTCCCAGCCCCTTCGTGATGTGTGTCGTCTGGTCTGAGGCCACATGTGCTGGGTTCCTCACCTTTCGATGATGTGGGACCAATGGTCTTAGGAGACTCCTGCCTGGTTCACATCCCCTTGGTGATGTGGGCCCTCTGTTGAGAGTCTGATCCTGGCTGGGTTCCTCACCCATCTGTGAGGTGGGCCGTCTGCTGTGAGGTCACTCCTGCCTGGCTTGCTCACATCGCCTTGTGGACATGAGCCCTCTGGTGGCACTTGGAGCCTGCTGGGAGCCTCCTCCCCTCGGTGATGAGGGCCCTCTGGCGTCAGGCCCTAACTGCTGGGCTCCCCACATTTTGTGATGTGCGCCCAGTGGTGCGAGGACACTCCAGCCAGGTTCACATCCCCATTGGGATGTGGGCCTTCTGCTCTGAGGTCTCAGCGTCTGGGTTGCTCACAGTTTCATGATGTGCGCTCTCTGCTGTTAGTTCACTCCTGCCTGCATCCCATAGCTTCTGTGCTCTCGGCTGCCTGCTGGGAGGTTCCAACTGCTGGATTCCTCACCTTTCTTATTCTTTGGGCCCTCTGTTTTTAGGCTACTCCTGCCTGCCTCACTCCCATTCCCTTTGTGATATGTGTCCTCTGATTTGAGGCCACATGTGCTGGGTTCCGCACCTTTCGATGATGTGGCCCCACTGGAGGGAAGACAGTCCTGACTGGTTCCCATCCCCTTGCTGATGTGGGCCCTCAGGTGAGAGTCTGATCATGGCTGGGTTCCTCACCCTTCTGTGAGGTGGGCCCTCTGCTGTGAGGTCAATCATGCCTGTCTGGCACACGTCACTTTGGCGACGTGGGCCCTCTGGTGGCAGTTGGAGTGTGCTGGGATCCTCCTCCCCTCGGTGATGAGGGCCCTCTTGCATTAGGCCATAACGGCTGGGTTCCCCACATTTTCTGATGTGCGCCAAGTGAGTGAGGACACTCTTGCCAGGTTCCCATCCCCATGGGGATATGGGCCTTCTGCTCTGAGGTCAAAACGGCTGGCTTGCTCACAGTACCATGATGTGGGCCCTCTGCTGTGAGTTCACTGCGGCAAGGATCCCTTATCATCGGTGCTCTGAGCCGCCTGCTGGGAGGTTCCAACTGCTGGATTCCTCAACTTTTTTATTCTATGTGCCCTCTGTTGTGAGGCTCCTCCTGCCTGCCTCACTGCCAGCCCCTTGGTGATGACTGTCCTATGGTTTGAGGCCACATGTGCTGCGTTCCTCACCTTTCGATGATGTGACCCCACTCGTGTGAGGACACTCCTGCCTGGTTCCCATACCCTTGGTGAGGTGGGCCCTCTGGCGAGAGTCTAATCCTGGCTGCGTTCCTCAACGTTCTGTGAGGTAGGCCCTCTGCTGTGAGGTCACTCCTGCCTGGCTGGCACACGTCACCTTGGAGACGTGAGCCCTCTGGTGGCAGTTGGAGCGTGCAGGGTGCCTCCTCCTCTCGGTGATGACGGCCCTCTGGCATCAGGCCCTAAATGGTGGGCTCCCCACATTTTCTGATGTGCGCCCAGTGGTGCGAGGACACTCCAGCCAGGTTCCCATTCCCATGGGGATGTGGGCCTTCTGCGCTGAGGTCCCAACGCCTGGGTTGCTCACAGTTTTATGATGTGTGCCCTCTGCTGTGAGTTCACTGCAGCCTGGATCCCATAGCCTCGGTGTTCTGAGCCGCCTGCTGGAAGTTCTAAATGCTGGAATCCTCACGTTTTTTATATTATGTGCCCTGTGTTGTGAGGCTACTCCTGCCTGTCTCACTCCAAGGCCCTTGGTGATGTGGGTCCTCTGGTTTGAGGACACATGTGCTGGGTTCCTCACCTTTCGATAATGAGGCCCCACTGGTGTGAGGATAATCCTGGCTGGTTCCCATCCCCTTTGTGATGTGGGCCCTCTGGTGAGAGTCTGATCCTGGCTGGGTTCCTCACCCATCTGTGAGGTGGGCCCTCTACTATCAGGTAACTCTTGCCTGGCTTGCTCACCTCGCCTTGTTGACATGAGCCCTCTGGTGGCACTTGGACCCTGCTGGGAGCCTCCTCACCTCTGTGATGAGGGCCCTCTGACGTCAGGCCCTAACTGCTGGGCTCCCCAACTTTTCTTAGTGAGCCCAGTGATGCTCGGGCACTCCTCTTAGGTTCCCATCTCCATGGGGATGTGGGCCTTCTGCTCTGAGGTTCCAACGGCTGGGTTGATCACAATTTCATGATGTGGGCTCTCTGGTGTTAGTTCACTGTGGCCTGGATCCCATAGCCTCTGTGCTCTTGGCCGCCTGCTGGGAGGTTCCAACTGCTGGATTCCTCACTTTTTTAATTTTTTAGGCCCTCTGTTGTGAGGATCCTCCTGCCTGCCTCACTCCCAGCCCCTTCGTGATGTGTGTCATCTGGTTTGAGGCCACATGTGCTGGGTTCCTCACCTTTCGATGATGTGGGACCAATGGTCTTAGGAGACTCCTGCCTGGTTCACATCCCCTTGGTGATGTGGGCCCTCTGTTGAGAGTCTGATCCTGGCTGGGTTCCTCACCCTTCTGTGAGGTGGGCCGTCTGCTGTGAGGTCACTCCTGCCTGGCTTGCTCTCAGCTCGCCTTGTGGACATGAGCCCTCTGGTGGCACTTGGAGCCTGCTGGGAGCCTCCTCCCCTCGGTGATGAGGGCCCTCTGGCGTCAGGCCCTAACGGCTGGGCTCCCCACATTTTGTGATGTGCACCCAGTGGTTCGAAGACACTCCAACCAGGTTCACATCCCCATTGAGATGTGGGTCTTCTGCTCTGAAGTCCCAACGGCTGGGTTGTTCACAGTTTCATGATGTGGGCTCTCTGCTGTTAGTTCACTCTGGCCTGGATGCCATAGACTCTGTGCTCTGGGCCGCCTGCTGGGAGTTTCCAACTTCTCGATTCCTCAACTTTTGTATTCTATGGGTCCTGTGTTGCGATGCTCCTCCTGCCTGCCTCACTCACAACCCCTTCGAGATGTGGGTCCTCTGGTTTGAGGCCACATGTGCTGGGTTCCGCAACTTTCAATGATGTGGCTCCACTGGTGTGAGGACACTCCTGCCTGGTTCCCATCCCCTTGGTGATGTGGGCCTTCTGGTGACAGTCTTATCCTGGCTGGGTTCCTCACTCTTCTGTGAGGTAGGCTCTCTGCTGTGAGGTCAATCCTGCCTGACTTGCACACATCACCTTGGCGACGTGGGCCCTCTGTTGGCACATGGAACCTGCTGGGAGCCTCCTCCCCTCGGTGATGACGGCCCTCTAGCATCAGGCCCTAACTGCTGGGCTCCCCACGTTTTCTGATGTGAGCCCAGTGATGCCAGGACACTCCTGTCAGGTTCCCATCCCCATGGGGATGTGGGCCTTCTGCTCTGAGGTCCCAACGCCTGGGTTGCTCACAGTTTCATGATGTGGGCTCTCTGCTGTTAGTTCACTCCTGCCTGCATCCCATAGCTTCTGTGCTCTCGGCCGCCTGCTGGGAGGTACAAAATGCTGGATTCCTCACCTTTTTTATTCTTTGGGTCCTCTGTTTTTAGGCTACTCCTACCTGCCTCACTCCCATCCCCTTTGTGATGTATGTCCTCTGATATGAGGCCACATGTGCTGGGTTCCTCACCTTTCGATGATGTGGCCCCACTGGTGGGAGGACAGCCCTGACTGGTTCCCATCCCCTTGGTGTTGTGGGTCCTCTGGCGAGAGTCTCATCCTGCCTCGGTTCCTCACCCTTCTGTGAAATAGGCCCTCTGCTGTGAGGTCACTACTGCCTGGCTGGCGCATGCCACCTTGTAGACGTGGGCCCTCTGTTGGCAGTTGGAACCTGTTGGGAGTCTCCTCCCCTCAGTTATGAGGGCCCCCTGGCGTCAGGCCCTAACTGCTGGGCTCCTAACATTTTCTGATATGTGCTAAGTGGTGCGAGGCCACTCCTGCCAGGTTCCCATCCCAATGGGGATGTGGGCCTTCTGTTCTGTGGTCCCAACGGCTGGGCTGCTCACAGGTTCATGATGTGGGCCCTCTGCTGTGAGTTCACTGCGGCCTGGATCTCATAGCCTCGGTGCTCTGGGCCGCTTGCTGGGAGGTTCCAACTGCTGGATTCCTCAACTTTTATATTCTATGGACCCTGTGTTGTGAGGCCAGTCCTGCCAGCCTCATTCGGAACCCCTTGGTGATGTGGTTCCTCTGGTTTGAGGCTACATGTGCTGGGATCCTCACCTTTCGATGATGTTGTCCCACTGGTGTGGGGACACTCCTGCCTGGTTCCCATCCCCTTGGTGATGTGGGCCCTCTGGTGAGAGTCTGATCCTGGCTGTGTTCCTCACCCTTCTGTGAGGTGGGCCCTCTGCTGTGAGGTCACTCCTGCCGGGCTGGCACACATCGCCTTGGTGACGTTGGCCCTCTGGTGGCAGCTGGAGCCTGCTGGGAGCCTCCTCCCCTCGGTGATGAGTGCAGTCTAGCGTCAGGCCCTAACTTCTGAGCACCCCACGTTTTCTGATGTGAGCCCAGTGATGCCAGGACACTCCTGTCATGTTCCCATCACCATGGGGATGTGGGCCTTCTGCTCTGAGGTCCCAATGTCTGGGTTGCTCACAGTTTCATGATGTGGGCTGTCTGGTGTTAGTTCACTCTGGCCTGGATCCCCTAGCCTCTGTGCTCTGGGCCGCCTGCTGGGAGGTTCCAACTGCTGGATTCCTCACCTTTCTTATTTTTGGGCCCTCTGTTGTGAGGCTCCTCCTGCCTGCCTCACTCCCAGCCCCTTGGTGATGGGTGTCCTATGGTTTGAAACCACATGTTCTGGGTTCCTCACCTTTAGATGATGTGGCCCTACTCATGTGAGGACACTCCTGCCTGGTTCCAATCCATTTGGTGATGTGGGCCCTCTGGTGCGAGTCTGATCCTGACTGGGTTCGTCACACTTCTCTGAGGTGGGCCCTCTGCTGTGAGGTCATTCGTGCCTGGTTGGCACACATCGCCTTGGCGATGTCAGCCCTCTGGTGGCAGTTGGAGCCTGCTGGGAGCCTCCTTCCCTTGGTGATGAGGGTCCTCTGGCGTCAGACCCTAACTGCTGGTCTCCCAAAATTTTCTGATACGTTCTCAGTGGTGCGAGGACACTCCTACCAGATTTATATCCCCATGGGGATGTGAGCCTCGTGCTCTGAGGTCCCAATGGCTGGGTTGCTCAGTTTCATGACATGGGCCCTCTTCTGTGAGTTCACTGTGACCTGGATCCCATAGCCTCGGTGTTCTGGGCCGCCTGCTGGGAGGTTCCAACTGCTGGATTCCTCACTTTTTTATTCTATGGGCCCAGTGTTGTGAGGCTACTCCTGCCTGCCTCACTCCGAGGCCCTTGGTGATGTGGGTCCTCTGGTTTGAGGACACATGTGCTGAGTACCTCACCTTTCAATGATGTGGCCCCACTGGTGTGAAGACACTCCTGCCTGGTTCCCATCCCCTTGGTGATGTGGGCCCTCTGGTGAGAGTCTGATGTTGGCTGGGATTCTCACCCTTATGTGAGGTGGGACCTCTGCTGTGAGGTAACTCCTGCCTGGCTTGCTCACGTTGCGTTGGCAACGTGAGCCCTCAGGTGGCAGTTGGAGGCTGCTGGGAATCTCCTCCCCTCGGTTATGAGAGCTCTGGATAAAACACATATGCCCTTTTTTGCCAAGTGCATTATTTTCCAAGTTCTGTCTCTTTTCCTATGCTTCAAGAGTGACTCCCGTGTACCTTCTGAAATCAGTTTCCAGCAATTCTGCCCCGCATTCAAGTCTTCTTCGCAGCCTTACTTCAGTATAATTTTGGATGATACCTGTCATTTATAACTCTGCAGGTTTGTGAATTACAGAGCCCCTGAGCTCCTTTCTTCAACTTGCTTTCTTGTGAGCTGGCCGCAAAACCGCAGGATTGCTTCAAGCCCTAGTGTGGTTCCGGCATGGCACGCTGAGCCTTTGGTTAATTCCTCTTCCTGGTGGGAAATGAGAGTTAAATTTGCCCGTCCAGACACCTCCAGCTAGTCTCTCATTGATTCTCCCTATTCCTGTTCATTTTCCGCCGAAATTGCAAACTAGGCCAAACAGGAGGTTAAAGGCACTGACTCTCCAAGTGGGGAGAGTGTTAGTAAAGCGTCTGGAATGTTGCACCCGAGTACCAGGGGACGAAAACTGAGACACATTTGAACACGTTTCCCGATCACACGGTGGATCATACTCTGGGTTCCACATGCATGTTTTAGCTGAAGGAAGAATCCCTTAAACCTGGAGAGTTGAGACCCATGGAATGGGTACCATGCAATATGACTTCAAAGGGTCTGCATTTGCTCACCGAACCTCACCAATCCTATCAATGCTGTGTTTATGCCGCTGTACACATGCTTGATTCTCTTTCGAAGACATATAAATCCATAGTTTTTAAGATTCTTTCTAGTCAGGTATATTCTTAGGCGTTAAATATGGGTTGTTGAGTCCACTTCGTTGAGCAAGGAGTAGCTCTTGTCTATTACATATTTGGCTTATGGAACGGTATCTGTGCTAAATTCAATCTCTGGTTTTATGCAGCACCCCAACTCACCTTTTTCCTTAAGCAAGCATATGTCGGTTTTCTACATTTCAGACACTGTTCTGTTTTGTAATTCAGTTCCTGTGTAGCCACGTTTACATTCCGTGTAGTAGTGATATCTTATGATGTTTCTTTTTCTGTGTGACTTATTTCACTTAGAATCATCGTACCTGAATCCACTCATTATGCTGCTACGGGCCTGATGACGTAGATTTCATTGCTGAGTGATATTGCATTGTACGTAAGTACCACAACTTCTTTATCCATTTTTTGCTTTCTGCGATATTGAACTTGTACCGTAAACGAGGTTCTTGTAAACAGAGCCATCCCAAACTTTGGGGTGGCTGTGTCTTTTTGATTTTAATTTCCCTAAGCTATAGGACCATAAGTGGAAGTACCCTAGGCTCTGTTGCTTTGTTTTTTAGATGTTTCAGGAAACACCATACACTTCTCCAGAGTGGCTGTTGGCAATTTACATCACACCCATCAGTATAACAAGGCTCCCAGTTCTCCATGGCCTGTCCTGCCTTTCTGGATTTTACAATTTTTTCAGATGGCCCTTTTGACCGGGGGGCAGTGAGACATCATTGTAGTGCAGATTTCCTTTGTAAGCTTGCTTGGATGGCCAAAAAGGGCGTATGCGTTTTTTCCTGAATATATTCAGGAAAAAACCCATACGTCCTTTTTGGCCAAGTGCATCATTGTGGACGTTCTGCCTCTTTTCCTATGCTTTACATGCAATTCCAGTCTACCTCCTGAAATCGGTTTCCTGCAATTCTGCCCCGCTTTCAAGTCCTCTTGGCAGCCTTACTTCAATATATTTTTGGACAATAGCTGTCATTTATAACTCTGCAGGTTTGTGAATTACAGTGCCCCTGAGCTCCTTTCTTCAACTCACTTTCTTGTGAGCTGGACGCAACACCTCAAGATTGCTTCAGGCCCTAGTGTGGTTCCGGCATGGCACGCTGAGCCTTTGGTTAATTCCTCTTCCTGGTGGGAAATGAGAGTTAAATTTGCCCGTCCAGACACCTCCAGCTAGTCTCTCATTGGTTCTCCCTATTCCTGTTCATTTTCCGCAGAAATTGCAAACTGGGTCAAACAGGAGGTTAAAGGCACTGACTCTCCAAGTGGGGAGAGTGTTAGTAAAGCGTCTGGAATGTTGCACCCGAGTACCAGGGGACGAAAACTGAGACACATTTGAACACGTTTCCCGATCACACGGTGGATCATACTCTGGGTTCCACATGCATGTGTTAGCTGAAGGAAGAATCCCTTAAACCTGGAGAGTTGAGACCCATGGAATGGGTACCATGCAATATGACTTCAAAGGGTCTGCATTTGCTCACCGAACCGCACCAATCCTATCAGTGCTGTGTTTATGCCGCTGTACACACGCTTGATTCTCTTTCGAAGACATATAAATCCGTAGTTTTTAAGATTCTTTCTAGTCAGGTATATTCTTAGGCGTTAAATATGGGTTGTTGAGTCCACTTCGTTGAGCAAGGAGTAGCTCTTGTCTATTACATATTTGGCTTATGGAACGGTATCTGTGCTAATTTCAATCTCTGGTTTTATGCAGCACCCCAACTCACCTTTTTCCTTAAGCAAACATACGTCGGTTTTCTACATTTCAGACCCTGTTCTGTTTTGTAATTCAGTTCCTGTGTAGCCAAGTTTACATTCCGTGTAGTAGTGATATCTTATGATGTTTCTTTTTCTGTGTGACTTATTTCACTTAGAATCATCGTACCTGAATCCAGTCATTATGCTGCTACGGGCCTGATGACGTAGATTTCATTGCTGAGTGATATTGCATTGTACATAAGTACCACAACTTCTTTATCCATTTTTCGCTTTCTGCGATATTGAACTTGTACCGTAAAAGAGGTTCTTGTAAACAGAGCCGTCCCAAACTTTGGGGTGGCTGTGTCTTTTTGATTTTAATTTCCCTAAGCTATAGGACCATAAGTGGAAGTGCCCTAGGCTCTGTTGCTTTGTTTTTTAGATGTTTCAGGAAACACCATACACTTCTCCAGAGTGGCTGTTGGCAATTTACATCACACCCATCAGTATCACAAGGCTCCCAGTTCTCCATGGCCTGTCCTGCCTTTCTGGATTTTACACTTTTTTCAGATGGCCCTTTTGACCGGGGGGCAGTGAGACATCATTGTAGTGCAGATTTCCTTTGTAAGCTTGCTTGATTGGCCGAAAAGTGCGTATGCGTTTTTTCCTGAATATATTCAGGAAAAAACCCATACATTCTTTTTGGCCAAGTGCATCATTGTGGACGTTCTGCCTCTTTTCCTATGCTTTACATGCAATTCCAGTCTACCTCCTGAAATTGGTTTCCTGCAATTCTGCCCCGCTTTCAAGTCCTCTTGGCAGCCTTACTTCAATATATTTTTGGCCGATAGCTGTCATTTATAACTCTGCAGGTTTGTGAATTACAGTGCCCCTGAGCTCCTTTCTTCAACTCGCTTTCTTGTGAGCTGGCCGCAACACCGCAGGATTGCTTCATGCCCTAGTGTGGTTCCGGCATGGCACACTGAGCCTTTGGTTAATTCCTCTTCCTGGTGGGAAATGAGAGTTAAATTTGCCCGTCCAGACACCTCCAGCTAGTCTCTCATTGGTTCTCCCTATTCCTGTTCCTTTTCCGCAGAAATTGCAAACTGGGCCAAACAGGAGGTTAA
Source organism: Grampus griseus (assembly GCF_964374135.1). Classification (NCBI taxonomy): domain Eukaryota; kingdom Metazoa; phylum Chordata; class Mammalia; order Artiodactyla; family Delphinidae; genus Grampus; species Grampus griseus. The sequence goes on from NW_028133012.1 coordinate 98,502, forward strand.
AGGCACTGACTCTCCAAGTGGGGAGAGTGTTAGTAAAGCGTCTGGAATGTTGAACCCGAGTACCAGGGGACGAAAACTGAGACACATTTGAACACGTTTCCCGATCACACGTTGGATCATACTCTGGGTTCCACATGCATGTTTTAGCTGAAGGAAGAATCCCTTAAACCTGGAGAGTTGAGACCCATGGAATGGGTACCATGCAATATGACTTCAAAGGGTCTGCATTTGCTCACCGATCCTCACCAATCCAATCACTGCTGCATTTATGCCGCTGTACACACGCTTGATTCTCTTTCGGAGACATATAAATCCATAGGTTTTAAGATTCTTACTAGTCAGGTACATTCTTTGGCGTTTAATATGGGGTGTTGAGTCCACTTCGTTGAGCAAGCAGTAGCTCTTGTCTATTACATATTTGGCTTATGGAAATGTATCTGTGCTAATTTCAATCTCTGGTTTTATGCAGCACCCCAACTCACCTTTCCCCTTAAGCAAGCATAAGTTGGTTTTCTACATTTGAGACCCTATTCTGTTTTGTAATTCAGTTCCTGTGTAGCCAAGTTTACATTCCGTGTATTAGTGATACCTTATGATGTTTCTTTTTCTGTGTGACTTATTTCACTTAGAATCATCGTACCTGAATCCACTCATTATGCTGCTACTGGCCTGATGACATAGATTTCATTGCTGAGTGATATTGCATTGTACGTAAGTACCACAACGTATTTATCCATTTTTCGCGTTCTGCGATATTGAACTTGTACCGTAAACGAGGTTCTTGTAAACAGAGCCGTCCCAAACTTTGGGGTGGCTGTGTCTTTTTCATTTTAATTTCCCTAAGCTATAGGACCATAAGTGGAAGTGCCCTAGGCTCTGTTGCTTTGTTTTTTAGATGTTTCAGGAAACACCATACACTTCTCCAGAGTGGCTGTTTGCAATTTACATCCCGCCCATCAGCATAAGAAGCCTCCCAGTTCTCCATGGCCTGTCCTGCCTTTCTGGATTTTACACTTTTTTCAGATGGCCCTTTTGACCGGGGGGCAGTGAGACTTCATTGTAGTGCAGATTTCCTTTGCAAGCTTGCTTGGTTGGCCAAAAAGGGCGTATGCGTTTTTTCCTGAATATATTCAGGAAAAAACGCATACGCCCTTTTTGGCCAAGTGCATCATTGTGGACGTTCTGCCTCTTTTCCTATGCTTTACATGCAATTCCAGTCTACCTCCTGAAATCGGTTTCCTGCAATTCTGCCCCGCTTTCAAGTCCTCTTGGCAGCCTTACTTCAATATATTTTTGGACGATAGCTGTCATTTATAACTCTGCAGGTTTGTGAATTACAGTGCCCCTGAGCTCCTTTCTTCAACTCGCTTTCTTGTGAGCTGGCCGCAACACTGCAGGATTGCTTCAGGCCCTAGTGTGGTTCCGGCATGGCACGCTGAGCCTTTGGTTAATTCCTCATCCTGGTGGGAAATGAGAGTTAAATTTGCCCGTCCAGACACCTCCAGCTAGTCTCTCATTGGTTCTCCCTATTCCTGTTCATTTTCCACAGAAATTGCAAACTGGGCCAAACAGGAGGTTAAAGGCACTGACTCTCCAAGTGGGGAGAGTGTTAGTAAAGCGTCTGGAATGTTGCACCCGAGTACCAGGGGACGAAAACTGAGACACATTTGAACACGTTTCCCGATCACACGGTGGATCATACTCTGGATTCCACATGCATGTTTTAGCTGAAGGAAGAATCCCTTAAACCTGGAGAGTTGAGACCCATGGAATGGGTACCATGCAATATGACTTCAAAGGGTCTGCATTTGCTCACCGATCCTCACCAATCCGATCACTGCTGCGTTTATACCGCTGTACACACGCTTGATTCTCATTCGGAGACATATAAATCCATAGGTTTTAAGATTCTTACTAGTCAGGTATATTCTTAGGCGTTTAATATGGGGTTTTGAGTCCACTTCGTTGAGCAAGGAGTAGCTCTTGTCTATTACATATTTGGCTTATGGAACGGTATCTGTGCTAATTTCAATCTCTGGTTTTATGCAGCACCCCAACTCACCATTCCCCTTAAGCAAGCATAAGTTGGTTTTCTACATTTGAGACCCTGTTCTGTTTTGTAATTCAGTTCCTGTGTAGCCAAGTTTACATTCCGTGTATTAGTGATATCTTATGATGTTTCTTTTTCTGTGTGACTTATTTCACTTAGAATCATCGTACCTGAATCCACTCATTATGCTGCTACTGGCCTGATGACATAGATTTCATTGCTGAGTGATATTGCATTGTACGTAATACCACAACTTCTTTATCCATTTTTCGATTTCTGCGATATTGAAATTGTACCGTAAAAGAGGTTCTTGTAAACAGAGCTGTCCCAAACTTTGGGGTGGCTGTGTCTTTTTGATTTTAATTTCCCTATGCTATAGGACCATAAGAGGAAGTACCCTAGGCTCTGTTGTTTTGTTTTCTAGATGTTTCAGGAAACACCATACACTTCTTCAGAGTTGCTGTTTGCAATTTACATCCAGCCCATCAGCATAAGAAGGCTCCCAGTTCTCCATGGCCTGTCCTGCCTTTCTGGATTTTACACATTTTTCAGATGGCCCTTTTGACCGGGGGGGGGAGTGAGACTTCATTGTGGTGCAGATTTCCTTTGCAAGCTTGCTTGGTTGGCCAAAAGGGGCGTATGCGTTTTTTCCTGAATATATTCAGGAAAAAACGCATACGCCCTTTTTGGCCAAGTGCATCATTGTGGACGTTCTGCCTCTTTTCCTATGCTTTACATGCAATTCCAGTCTACCTCCTGAAATCGGTTTTCTGCAATTCTGCCCCACTTTCAAGTCCTCTTGGCAGCCTTACTTCAATATATTTTTGGACGATAGCTGTCATTTATAACTCTGCAGGTTTGTGAATTACAGGGCCCCTGAGCTCCTTTCTTCAACTCGCTTTCTTGTGAGCTGGCCGCAACACCGCAGGATTGCTTCAGACCCTAGTGTGGTTCCGGCATGGCACGCTGAGCCTTTGGTTAACTCCTCTTCCTGGTGGGAAATGAGATTTAAATTTGCCCGTCCAGACACCTCCAGCTAGTCTCTCATTGGTTCTCCCTATTCCTGTTCATTTTCCGCAGAAATTGCAAACTGGACCAAACAGGAGGTTAAAGGCACTGACTCTCCAAGTGGGGAGAGTGTTAGTAAAGCGTCTGGAATGTTGCACCCGAGTACCAGGGGACGAAAACTGAGACACATTTGAACACGTTTCCAGATCACCCGGTGGATCATACTCTGGGTTCCACATGCATGTTTTAGCTGAAGGAAGAATCCCTTAAACCTGGAGAGTTGAGACCCATGGAATGGGTACCATGCAATATGACTTCAAAGGGTCTGCATTTGCTCACCGAACCTCACCAATCCTATCACTGCTGCTTTTATGTCGCTGTACACACGCTGGATTCTCTTTTGGAGACATATAAATCCATAGGTTTTAAGATTCTTACTAGTCAGGTATATTCTTAGGCGTTTAATATGGGGTGTTGAGTCCACTTCGTTGAGCAAGCAGTAGCTCTTGTCTATTACATATTTGGCTTATGGAAAGGTATCTGTGCTAATTTCAATCTCTGGTTTTATGCAGCACCCCAACTCACCTTTCCCCTTAAGCAAGCATAAGTTGGTTTTCTACATTTGAGACCCTATTCTGTTTTGTAATTCAGTTCCTGTGTAGCCAAGTTTACATTCCGTGTATTAGTGATACCTTATGATGTTTCTTTTTCTGTGTGACTTATTTCACTTAGAATCATCGTACCTGAATCCGCTCATTATGCTGCTACTGGCCTGATGACATAGATTTCATTGCTGAGTGATATTGCATTGTACGTAAGTACCACAACGTATTTATCCATTTTTGGCGTTCTGCGATATTGAACTTGTACCGTAAACGAGGTTCTTGTAAACAGAGCCGTCCCAAACTTTGGGGTGGCTGTGTGTTTTTCATTTTAATTTCCCTAAGCTATAGGACCATAAGTGGAAGTGCCCTAGGCTCTGTTGCTTTTTTTTTAGATGTTTCAGGAAACACCATACACTTCTCCAGAGTGGCTGTTTGCAATTTACATCCCGCCCATCAGCATAAGAAGGCTCCCAGTTCTCCATGGCCTGTCCTGCCTTTCTGGATTTTACACTTTTTTCAGATGGCCCTTTTGACCGGGGGGCAGTGAGACTTCATTGTAGTGCAGATTTCCTTTGCAAGCTTGCTTGGTTGGCCAAAAAGGGCGTATGCGTTTTTTCCTGAATATATTCAGGAAAAAACGCATACGCCCTTTTTGGCCAAGTGCATCATTGTGGACGTTCTGCCTCTTTTCCTATGCTTTACATGCAATTCCAGTCTACCTCCTGAAATCGGTTTCCTGCAATTCTGCCCCGCTTTCAAGTCCTCTTGGCAGCCTTACTTCAATATATTTTTGGATGATAGCTGTCATTTATAACTCTGCAGGTTTGTGAATTACAGGGCCCCTGAGCTCCTTTCTTCAACTCGCTTTCTTGTGAGCTGGCCGCAACACTGCAGGATTGCTTCAGGCCCTAGTGTGGTTCCGGCATGGCACGCTGAGCCTTTGGTTAATTCCTCATCCTGGTGGGAAATGAGAGTTAAATTTGCCCGTCCAGACACCTCCAGCTAGTCTCTCATTGGTTCTCCCTATTCCTGTTCATTTTCCACAGAAATTGCAAACTGGGCCAAACAGGAGGTTAAAGGCACTGACTCTCCAAGTGGGGAGAGTGTTAGTAAAGCGTCTGGAATGTTGCACCCGAGTACCAGGGGACGAAAACTGAGACACATTTGAACACGTTTCCTGATCACACGGTGGATCATACTCTGGGTTCCACATGCATGTTTTAGCTGAAGGAAGAATCCATTAAACCTGGAGAGTTGAGACCCATGGAATGGGTACCATGCAATATGACTTCAAAGGGTCTGCATTTGCTCACCGATCCTCACCAATCCGATCACTGCTGCGTTTATACCGCTGTACACACGCTTGATTCTCATTCGGAGACATATAAATCCATAGGTTTTAAGATTCTTACTAGTCAGGTATATTCTTAGGCGTTTAATATGGGGTTTTGAGTCCACATCGTTGAGCAAGGAGTAGCTCTTGTCTATTACATATTTGGCTTATGGAACGGTATCTGTGCTAATTTCAATCTCTGGTTTTATGCAGCACCCCAACTCACCATTCCCCTTAAGCAAGCATAAGTTGGTTTTCTACATTTGAGACCCTGTTCTGTTTTGTAATTCAGTTCCTGTGTAGCCAAGTTTACATTCCGTGTAGTAGTGATATCTTATGATGTTTCTTTTTCTGTGTGACTTATTTCACTTAGAATCATCGTACCTGAATCCACTCATTATGCTGCTACTGGCCTGATGAGATAGATTTCATTGCTGAGTGATATTGCATTGTACGTAATACCACAACTTCTTTATCCATTTTTCGATTTCTGCGATATTGAAATTGTACCGTAAAAGAGGTTCTTGTAAACAGAGCTGTCCCAAACTTTGGGGTGGCTGTGTCTTTTTGATTTTAATTTCCCTAAGCTATAGGACCATAAGAGGAAGTACCCTAGGCTCTGTTGCTTTGTTTTCTAGATGTTTCAGGAAACACCATACACTTCTTCAGAGTGGCTATTTGCAATTTACATCCAGCCCATCAGCATAAGAAGGCTCCCAGTTCTCCATGGCCTGTCCTGCCTTTCTGGATTTTACACATTTTTCAGATGACCCTTTTGACCGGGGGGGCAGTGAGACTTCATTGTGGTGCAGATTTCCTTTGCAAGCTTGCTTGGTTGGCCAAAAAGGGCGTATGCGTTTTTTCCTGAATATATTCAGGAAAAAACGCATACGGGCTTTTTGGCCAAGTGCATCATTGTGGACGTTCTGCCTCTTTTCCTATGCTTTACAAGCAATTCCAGTCTACCTCTTGAAATCGGTTTCCTGCAATTCTGCCCCGCTTTCAAGTTCTCTTGGCAGCCTTACTTCAATATATTTTTGGACGATAGCTGTCATTTATAACTCTGCATGTTTGTGAATTACAGGGCCCCTGAGCTCCTTTCTTCAAGTCGCTTTCTTGTGAGCTGGCCGCAGCACTGCAGGATTGCTTCAGGCCCTAGTGTGGTATCGGCATGGCTCACTGAGCCTTTGGTTAATTCTTCTTCCTGGTGGGAAATGAGAGTTAAATTTGCCCGTCCAGACACCTCCAGCTAGTCTCTCATTGGATCTCCCTATTCCTGTTCATTTTCCGCAGAAATTGCAAACTGGGCCAAACAGGAGGTTAAAGGCACTGACTCTCCAAGTGGGGAGAGTGTTAGTAAAGCGTCTGGAATGTTGCACCCGAGTACCAGGGGACGAAAACTGAGACACATTTGAACACGTTTCCCGATCACACGTTGGATCATACTCTGGGTTCCACATGCATGTTTTAGCTGAAGGAATAATCCCTTAAACCTGGAGAGTTGAGACCCATGGAATGGGTACCATGCAATATGACTTCAAAGGGTCTGCATTTGCTCACCGATCCTCACCAATCCAATCACTGTTGCATTTATGCCGCTGTACACACGCTTGATTTTCTTTCGGAGACATATAAATCCATAGGTTTTAAGATTCTTACTAGTCAGGTATATTCTTAGGCGTTTAATATGGGGTGTTGAGTCCACTTCGTTGAGCAAGCAGTAGCTCTTGTCTATTACATATTTGGCTTATGGAAATGTATCTGTGCTAATTTCAATCTCTGGTTTTATGCAGCACCCCAACTCACCTTTCCCCTTAAGCAAGCATAAGTTGGTTTTGTACAGTTGAGACCATATTCTGTTTTGTAATTCAGTTCCTGTGTAGCCAAGTTTACATTCCGTGTATTAGTGATACCTTATGATGTTTCTTTTTCTGTGTGACTTATTTCACTTAGAATCATCATACCTGAATCCACTCATTATGCTGCTACTGGCCTGATGACATAGATTTCATTGCTGAGTGATATTGCATTGTACGTAATACCACAACTTCTTTATCCATTTTTCGCTTTCTTCGATATTGAACTTGTACCGTAAACGAGGTTCTTGTAAACAGAGCCGTCCCAAACTTTGGGGTGGCTGTGTCTTTTTGATTTTAATTTCCCTGTGCTATAGGACCATAAGTGGAAGTGCCCTAGGCTCTGTTGCTTTGTTTTTTAGATGTTTCAGGAAACACCATACACTTCTCCAGAGTGGCTGTTTGCAATTTACATCCCGCCCATCAGCATAACAAGGCTCCCAGTTCTCCATGGCCTGTCCTGCCTTTCTGGATTTTAAACTTTTTTCAGATGGCCCTTTTGACCGGGGGGCAGTGAGACTTCATTGTAGTGCAGATTTCCTTTGCAAGCTTGCTTGGTTGGCCAAAAAGGGCGTATGCGTTTTTTCCTGAATATATTCAGGAAAAAACGCATACGCCCTTTTTGGCCAAGTGCATCATTGTGGACGTTCTGCCTCTTTTCCTATGCTTTACATGCAATTCCAGTCTACCTCCTGAAATCGGTTTTCTGCAATTCTGCCCCACTTTCAAGTCCTCTTGGCAGCCTTACTTCAATATATTTTTGGACGATAGCTGTCATTTATAACTCTGCAGGTTTGTGAATTACAGGGCCCCTGAGCTCCTTTCTTCAACTCGCTTTCTTGTGAGCTGGCCACGACACCGCAGGATTGCTTCAGGCCCTAGTGTGGTTCCGGCATGGCACGCTGAGCCTTTGGTTAACTCCTCTTCCTGGTGGGAAATGAGATTTAAATTTGCCCGTCCAGACACCTCCAGCTAGTCTCTCATTGGTTCTCCCTATTCCTGTTCATTTTCCGCAGAAATTGCAAACTGGACCAAACAGGAGGTTAAAGGCACTGACTCTCCAAGTGGGGAGAGTGTTAGTAAAGCGTCTGGAATGTTGCACCCGAGTACCAGGGGACGAAAACTGAGACACATTTGAACACGTTTCCAGATCACCCGGTGGATCATACTCTGGGTTCCACATGCATGTTTTAGCTGAAGGAAGAATCCCTTAAACCTGGAGAGTTGAGACCCATGGAATGGGTACCATGCAATATGACTTCAAAGGGTCTGCATTTGCTCACCGAACCTCACCAATCCTATCACTGCTGCTTTTATGTCGCTGTACACACGCTGGATTCTCTTTTGGAGACATATAAATCCATAGGTTTTAAGATTCTTACTAGTCAGGTATATTCTTAGGCGTTTAATATGGGGTGTTGAGTCCACTTCGTTGAGCAAGCAGTGGCTCTTGTCTATTACATATTTGGCTTATGGAAAGGTATCTGTGCTAATTTCAATCTCTGGTTTTATGCAGCACCCCAACTCACCTTTCCCCTTAAGCAAGCATAAGTTGGTTTTCTACATTTGAGACCCTATTCTGTTTTGTAATTCAGTTCCTGTGTAGCCAAGTTTACATTCCGTGTATTAGTGATACCTTATGATGTTTCTTTTTCTGTGTGACTTATTTCACTTAGAATCATCGTACCTGAATCCACTCATTATGCTGCTACTGGCCTGATGACATAGATTTCATTGCTGAGTGATATTGCATTGTACGTAAGTACCATAACTTCTTTATCCATTTTTCGCTTTCTATGATATTGAACTTGTACCGTAAACGAGGTTCTTGTAAATAGAGCCGTCCCAAACATTGGGGTGGTTGTGTCTTTTTGATTTTAATTTCCCTAAGCTACAGGACCATAAGTGGAAGTGCCCTAGGCTCTGTAGTTTTGTTTTTTAGATATTTCAGGAAACACCATACACTTCTCCAGAGTGGCTGTTTGCAATTTACATCCGGCCCATCAGCATAAGAAGGCTCTCAGTTCTCCATGGCCTGTCCTGCCTTTCTGGATTTTACACTTTTTTCAGATGGCCCTTTTGACCGGGGGGCAGTGAGACTTCATTGTAGTGCAGATTTCCTTTGCAAGCTTGCTTGGTTGGCCAAAAAGGGCGTATGCGTTTTTTTCCTGAATATATTCAGGAAAAAACGCATACGCCCTTTTTGGCCAAGTGCATCATTGTGGACGTTCTGCCTCTTTTCCTATGCTTTACATGCAATTCCAGTCTACCTCCTGAAATCGGTTTCCTGCAATTCTGCCCCGCTTTCAAGTCCTCTTGGCAGCCTTACTTCAATATATTTTTGGACGATAGCTGTCATTTATAACACTGCAGGTTTGTGAATTACAGGGCCCCTGAGCTCCTTTCTTCAACTCGCTTTCTTGTGAGCTGGCCGCAACACTGCAGGATTGCTTCAGGCCCTAGTGTGGTATCGGCATGGCTCACTGAGCCTTTGGTTAATTCCTCTTCCTGGTGGGAAATGAGAGTTAAATTTGCCCGTCCAGACACCTCCAGCTAGTCTCTCATTGGATCTCCCTATTCCTGTTCATTTTCCGCAGAAATTGCAAACTGGGCCAAACAGGAGGTTAAAGGCACTGACTCTCCAAGTGGGGAGAGTGTTAGTAAAGCGTCTGGAATGTTGCACCTGAGTACCAGGGGACGAAAACTGAGACACATTTGAACACGTTTCCCGATCACACGTTGGATCATACTCTGGGTTCCACATGCATGTTTTAGCTGAAGGAAGAATCCCTTAAACCTGGAGAGTTGAGACCCATGGAATGGGTACCATGCAATATGACTTCAAAGGGTCTGCATTTGCTCACCGATCCTCACCAATCCAATCACTGCTGCATTTATGCCGCTGTACACACGCTTGATTTTCTTTCGGAGACATATAAATCCATAGGTTTTAAGATTCTTACTAGTCAGGTATATTCTTAGGCGTTTAATATGGGGTGTTGAGTCCACTTCGTTGAGCAAGCAGTAGCTCTTGTCTATTACATATTTGGCTTATGGAAATGTATCTGTGCTAATTTCAATCTCTGGTTTTATGCAGCACCCCAACTCACCTTTCCCCTTAAGCAAGCATAAGTTGGTTTTCTACGTTTGAGACCCTATTCTGTTTTGTAATTCAGTTCCTGTGTAGCCAAGTTTACATTCCGTGTAGTAGTGATACCTTATGATGTTTCTTTTTCTTTGTGACTTATTTCACTTAGAATCATCGTACCTGAATTCACTCATTATGCTGCTAAGGGCCTGATGACATAGATTTCATTGCTGAGTGATATTGTATTGTACGTAATACCACAACTTATTTATCCATTATTCGCTTTCTGCGATATTGAACTTGTACGGTAAATGAGGTTCTTGTAAACAGAGCTGTCGCAAACTTTGGGGTTGCTGTGTCTTTTTGATTTTAATTTCCCTAAGCTATAGGACCATAAGTGGAAGTGCCCTACGCTCTGTTGCTTTGTTTTTTAGATGTTTCAGGAAACACCATACACTTCTCCAGAGTGGCTGTTGGCAATTTACATCCCGCCCATCAGCATAAGAAGGCTCCCAGTTCTCCAAGGCCTGTCCTGCCTTTCTGGATTTTACACTTTTTTCAGATGGCCCTTTTGACCGGGGGGCAGTGAGACTTCATTGTAGTGCAGATTTCCTTTGCAAGCTTGCTTGGTTGGCCAAAAAGGGCGTATGCGTTTTTTCCTGAATATATTCAGGAAAAAACGCATACGCCCTTTTTGGCCAAGTGCATCATTGTGGACGTTCTGCCTCTTTTCCTATGCTTTACATGCAATTCCAGTCTACCTCCTGAAATCGGTTTCCTGCAATTCTGCCCAGCTTTCAAGTCCTCTTGGCAGCCTTACTTCAATATATTTTTGGATGATAGCTGTCATTTATAACTCTGCAGGTTTGTGAATTACAGTGTCCCTGAGCTCCTTTCTTCAACTCGTTTTCTTGTGAGCTGGCCGCAACACCGTAGGATTGCTTCAGGCCCTAGTGTGGTTTCGGCCTCGCACGATGAGCCTTTGGTTAATTTCTCTTCCTGGTGGGAAATGAGAGTTAAATTTGCCCGTCCAGACACCTCCAGCTAGTCTCCAATTGGTTCTCCCTATTTCTGTTCATTTTCGGCAGAAATTGCAAACTGGGCCAAACAGGAGGTTAAAGGCACTGACTCTCCAAGTGGGGAGCGTGTTAGTAAAGGGTCTGGAATGTTGCACCCGAGTACCAGGGGACGAAAACAGAGACACATTTGAACACGTTTCCCGATCACACGGTGGATCATACTCTGGGTTCCACATGCATGTTTTAGCTGAAGGAAGAATACCTTAAACCTGGAGAGTTGAGACCCATGGAATGGGTACCATGCAATATGACTTCAAAGGGTCTGCATTTGCTCACCGAACCTCACCAATCCGATAACTGCTGCGTTTATGCCGCTGTACACACGCTTGATTCTCTTTCAGAGACATATAAATCCATAGGTTTTAACATTCTTACTAGTCATGTATATTCTTAGGTGTTTAATATGGGGTGTTGAGTCCACTTCGTTGAGCAAGCAGTAGCTCTTGTCGATTACACATTTGGCTTATGGAACGGTATCTGTGCTAATTTCAATCTCTGGTTTTATGCAGCACCCCAACTCACCTTTCCCCTTAAGCAAGCATAAGTTGGTTTTCTACATTTGAGACCCTATTCTGTTTTGTAATTCAGTTCCTGTGTAGCCAAGTTTACATTTCGTGTATTAGTGATATCTTATGATGTTTCTTTTTCTGTGTGACTTATTTCACTTAGAATCATCGTACCTGAATCCACTCATTATGCTGCTACGGGCCTGATGACATAGATTTCATTGCTGAGTGATATTGCATTGTACGTTAGTACCACAACTTCTTTATCCATTTTTCGCTTTCTGCGATATTGAACTTATACCGTAAACGAGGTTCTTGTAAACAGAGCCTCCCAAACTTTGGGGTGGCTGTGTCTTTTTGATTTTAATTTCCCTAAGCTATAGGACCATAAGTGGAAGTGCCCTAGGCTCTGTTGCTTTGTTTTTTAGATGTTTCAAGAAACACCATACACTTCTCCAGAGTGGCTGTTTGCAATTTACATCCCGCCCATCAGCATAACAAGGCTCCCAGTTCTCCATGGCCTGTCCTGACTTTCTGGATTATACACTTTTTTCAGATGGCCCTTTTGACCGGGGGGCAGTGAGACTTCATTGTAGTGCAGATTTCCTTTGCAAGCTTGCTTGGTTGGCCAAAAAGGGCGTATGCGTTTTTTCCTGAATATATTCAGGAAAAAACGCATACGCCCTTTTTGGCCAAGTGCATCATTGTGGACCTTCTGACTCTTTTCCTATGCTTTACATGCAATTCCTGTCTACCTCCTGAAATCGGTTTCCTGCAATTCTGCCCCGCTTTCAAGTCCTCTTGGCAGCCTTACTTCAATATATTTTTGGACGATAGCTGTCATTTATAACTCTGCAGGTTTGTGAATTACAGGGCCCCTGAGCTCCTTTCTTCAACTCGCTTTCTTGTGAGCTGGCCGCAACACCGCAGGATTGCTTCAGGCCCTAGTGTGGTTCCGGCATGGCACGCTGAGCCTTTGGTTAATTCCTCTTCCTGGTGGGAAATGAGAGTTAAATTTGCCCGTCCAGACACCTCCAGCTAGTCTCTCATTTGTTTTCCCTATTCCTGTTCATCTTCCGCAGAAATTGCAAACTGGGCCAAACAGGCGGTTAAAGGCACTGACTCTGCAAGTGGGGAGAGTGTTAGTAAAGCGTCTGGAATATTGCACCCGAGTACCAGGGGACGAAAACTGAGACACATTTGAACACGTTTCCCGATCACACGGTGGATCATACTCTGGGTTCCACATGCATGTTTTAGCTGAAGGAAGAATCCCTTAAACCTGGAGAGTTGAGACCCATGGAATGGGTACCATGCAATATGAATTCAAAGGGTCTGCATTTGCTCACCGAACCTCACCAATCCTATCACTGCTGCTTTTATGTCGCTGTACACACGCTTGATTCACTTTTGGAGACATATAAATCCATAGGTTTCAAGATTCTTACTAGTCAGGTATATTCTTAGGTGTTTAATATGGGGTGTTGAGTCCACTTCGTTGAGCAAGGAGTAACTCTTGTCTATTACATATTTGGCCTATGGAACGGTATCTGTACTAATTTCAGTCTCTGCTTTTATGCAGCACCCCAACTCACCGTTCCCCTTAAGCAAGCATAAGTTTGTTTTCTACATTTTAGTCCCTGTTCTGTTTTGTAATTCAGTTCCTGAGTAGCCAAGTTTACATTCGGTGTATTAGTGATATCTTATGATTTTTAATTTTCTCTGTGACTTATTTCACTTAGAATCATCGTAGCTGCATCCACTCATTATGCTGCTACGGGCCTGAGGACATAGATTTCATTGCTGATTGATACTGAATTGTACGTAAGTACCACAACTTCTTTATCCATTTTTTGCTTTCTGTGATATTGAACTTGTACCGTAAACGAGGTTCTTGTAAACAGAGCCGTCCCAAATTTTGCAGTGGTTGTGTCTATTTGATTTTAATTTCCCTAAGCTATAGGACCATAAGTGGAATTGCCCTAGGCTCTGTTGCTTTGTTTTTTAGATGTTTCAGGAAACACCATACACTTCTCCAGAGTGGCTGTTGGCAATTTACATCCCGCCCATCAGCATAACAAGACTCCCAGTTCTCCATGGCCTGTCCAGACTTTCTGGATTTTACACTTTTTTCAGATGTCCCTTTTGACCATGGGGCAGTGAGACTTCATTGTAGTGCAGATTTCCTTTGCAAGCCTGCTTGGTTGGCCTAAAAGTGCATATGCTTTTTTTCTTGAATATATTCAGGAAAAAACGCATAAGCCCTTTTGGCCAAGTGCATCATTGTGGACGTTCTGCCTCTTTTCCTATGCTTTACATGCAATTCCAGTCTACCTCCTGAAACCGGTTTCCTGCAATTCTGCCCCACTTTCAAGTCCTCTTGGCTGCCTTACTTCAATATATTTTTGGACGATAGCTGTCGTTTATAACTCTGCAGGTTTATGAATTACAGTGCCCCTGATCTCCTTTCTTCAACTCGCTTTCTTGTGAGCTGGCCGCAACACCGCAGGATTGCTCCAGGCCCTAGTGTGGTTCCGGCATGGCACGCTGAGCCTTTGGTTAATTCCTCTTCCTGCTGGGAAATGAGAGTTAAATTTGCCGGTCCAGACACCTCCTGCTAGTCTCTCATTGGTTCTCCCTATTCCTGTTCATTTTCCGCAGAAATTGCAAACTGGGCCAAACAGGAGGTTAAAGGCACTGACTCTCCAAGTGGGGAGAGTGTTAGTAAAGCGTCTGGAATGTTGCACCCGAGTACCAGGGGACGAAAACTGAGACACATTTGAACACGTTTCCCGATCACAAGGTGGATCATACTCTGGGTTCCACATGCATGTTTTAGCTGAAGGAAGAATCCCTTAAACCTGGAGAGTTGAGAAGCATGGAATGGGTACCATTCAATATGACTTCAAAGGGTCTGCATTTGCTCACGGAACCTCACCAATCCTGACACTGCTGGGTTTATTCCGCTGTACACACGCTGGATTCTCTTTCAGAGACATATAAATCCATAGGTTTTAAGATTCTTACTAGTCAGGTATATTCTTAGGCGTTTAATAAGGGGTTTGGGTGCACTTCGTTGAGCAAGGAGTAGCTCTTGTCTATTATATATTTGGCTTATGGAACGGTATCTGTGCTAATTTCAATCTCTGGTTTTATGCAGCACCCCAACTCACCATTCCCCTTAAGCAAGCATAAGTTGGTTCTACATTTGAGACCCTGTTCTGTTTTGTATTTCAGTTCCTGTGTAGCCAAGTTTACATTCCGTGTAGTAGTGATATCTTATGATGTTTCTTTTTCTGTGTGATTTATTTCACTTAGAATCATCGTACCTGAATCCACTTATTATGCTGCTATGGGCCTGATGACATAGATTTCATTGCTGAGTGATATTGCATTGTACGTAAGTACCACAATTTCTTTATCCATTTTTTGCTTTCTGCGATATTGAACTTGTACCGTAAACGAGGTTCTTGTAAACAGAGCCGTCCCAAACTTTGGGGTGGCTGTGTCTTTTTGATTTTAATTTCCCTAATCTATAGGACCATAAGTGGAAGTGCCTTAGGCTCTGTTGCTTTGTTTTTTAGATGTTTCAGGAAACACGATACACTTCTCCAGAGTGGCTGTTGGCAATTTACATCCCGCCCATCAGCATAACAAGGCTCCCAGTTCTCCATGGCCTGTCCTGCCTTTCTGGATTTTACACTGTTTTCAGATGGCCCTTTTGACCGGGGGGCAGTGAGACTTCATTGTAGTGCAGATTTCCTTTTCAAGCTTGCTTGGTTGGCCAAAAAGGGCGTATGCGTTTTTTCCTGAATATATTCAGAAAAAAACGCATACGCCCTTTTTGGCCAAGTGCATCATTGTGGACGTTCTGCCTCTTTTCCTATGCTTTACATGCAATTCCAGTCTACCTCCTGAAATCGGTTTCCTGCAATTCTGCCCCGCTTTCAAGTCCTCTTGGCAGCCTTACTTCAATATATTTTTGGACGATAGCTGTCATTTATAACTCTGCAAGTTTGTCAATTACAGTGACCCTGAGCTCCTTTCTTCAACTCGCTTTCTTGTGAGCTGGCCGCAACACCGCAGGATTGCTTCAGGCCCTAGTGTGGTTTCGGCATGGCTCACTGAGCCTTTGGTTAATTCCTCTTCCTGGTGGGAAATGAGAGTTAAATTTGCCCGTCCAGACACCTCCAGCTGGTCTCTCATTGGTTCTCCCTATTCCTGTTCATTTTCCGCAGAAATTGCAAACTGCGCCAATCAGGAGGTTAAAGGCACTGACTCTCCTAGTGGGGAGAGTGTTAGTAAAGCGTCTGGAATGTTGCACCCGAGTACCAGGGGACGAAAACTGAGAAACATTTGAACAGGTTTCCCGATCACACGGTGGATCATACTCTGGGTTCCACATGCATGTTTTAGCTGAAGGAAGAATCCCTTAAACCTGGAGAGTTGAGACCCATGGAATGGGTACCATGCAATATGATTTCAAAGGGTCTGCATTTGCTCACCGAACCTCACCAATCAGATCGCTGCTGCGTTTATGCCGCTGTACACATGCTTGATTCTCTTTCGGAGACATATAAATCCATAGGTTTTAAGATTCTTACTAGTCAGGTATATTCTTAGGCGTTTAATATGCGGTGTTGAGTCCACTTCGTTGAGCAAGCAGTAGCTCTTGTCTATTACATATTTGGCTTATGGAAAGGTATCTGTGCTAATTTCAATCTCTGGTTTTATGCAGCACCACAACTCACCTTTCCCCTTAAGCAAGCATAAGTTGGTTTTCTACATATGAGACCCTGTTCTGTTTTGTATTACAGTTCCTGTGTAGCCGAGTTTACATTCCGTGTATTAGTGATATCGTATGATGTTTCTTTTTCTGTGTGACTTATTTCACTTAGAATCATCGTACCTGAATCCACTCATTATGCTGCTACGGGCCTGAGGACATAGATTTCATTGCTGAGTGATATTGCATTGTACGTAAGTACCACAACTTCTTTATCCATTTTTTGCTTTCTGCGATATTGAACTTGTACCGTAAACGAGGTTCTTGTAAACAGAGCCGTCCCAAACTTTGGGGTGGCTGTGTCTTTTTGATTTTAATTTCCCTAAGCTATAGGACCATAAGTGGAAGTGCCCTAGGCTCTGTTGCTTTGTTTTTTAGATGTTCCAGGAAACACCATACACTTCTCCAGAGTCTCTGTTGGCTATTTACATACCCCCATCAGAATAACAAAGCTCCCAGTTCTCCATGGCCTGTCCTGACTTTCTGGATTTTACACTTTTTTCAGATGGCCCTTTTGACCGTGGAGCAGTGAGACTTCAGTGTAGTGCAGATTTCCTTTGCAAGCTTGCTTGGTTAGCCAAAAAGTGAGTATGCGTTTTTTCCTGAATATATTCAGGAAAAAACGTATACACACTTTTTGGCCAAGTGCATCATTGTGGACATTCTGCCTCTTTTCCTATGCTTTACATGCAATTCCAGTCTACCTGCTGAAATCGGTTTCCTGCAATTCTGCCCCGCTTTCAAGTCCTCTTGGCAGCCTTACTTCAATATATTTTTGGACGATAGCTGTCATTTATAACTCTGCAAGTTTGTGAATTACAGGGCCCCTGAGCTCCTTTCTTCAACTCGCTTTCTTGTGAGCTGGCCGCAACACCACAGGATTGCTTCAGGCCCTAGTGTGGTTCCGGGACGGCACGCTGAGCATTTGGTTAATTCCACTTCCTGGTGGGAAATGAGAGTTAAATTTGCCCGTCCAGACACCTCCAGCTAGTCTCTCATTGGTTCTCCCTATTCCTGTTCATTTTCCGCAGAAATTGCAAACTGGGCCAAACAGGAGGTTAAAGGCACTGACTCTCCAAGTGGGGAGAGTGTTAGTAAAGCATCTGGAATATTGCACCCGAGTACCAGGGGACGAAAACTGAGACACATTTGAACACGTTTCCCGATCACACGGTGGATTATACTCTGGGTTCCACATGCATGTTTTAGCTGAAGGAAGAATCCCTTAAACCTGGAGAGTTGAGACCCATGGAATGGGTACCATGCAATATGACTTCAAAGGGTCTGCATTTGCTCACCGAACCTCACCAATCCTATCACTGCTGCGTTTATGCCGCTGTACACATGCTTGATTCTCTTTCGGAGACATATAAATCCATAGGTTTTAAGATTCTTACTAGTCAGTTATATTCTTAGGCGTTTAATATGCGGTGTTGAGTCCAATTCGTTGAGCAAGCAGTAGCTCTTGTCTATTAAATATTTGTCTTACGGAACGGTATCTGTGCTAATTTCAATCTCTGGTTTTATGCAGCACCCCAACATGCCTTTCCCACTAAGCAAGCATAAGTTTGTTTTCTACATTTGAGACCCTGTTCTGTTTTGTAATTCAGTTCCTGTGTAGCCAAGTTTACATTCCGTGTAGTAGTGATACCTTATGATGCTTATTTTTCTGTGTGACTTATTTCACTTAGAATCATCGTACCGGAATCCACTCATTATGCTGCTACTGGCCTGATGAGATAGATTTCATTGCTGAGTGATATTGCATTGTACGTAAGTACCTCAACTTCCTTATCCATTTTTCGCTTTCTGCAATATTGAACTTGTACCGTAAACGAGGTTCTTGTAAACAGAGCCGTCCCAAACTTTCGGGTGGCTGTGTCTTTTTGATTTTAATTTCCCTAAGCTATAGGGCCATAAGTGGAAGTGCCCTAGGCTCTGTTGCTTTGTCTTTTAGATGTTTCAGGAAACACCATACACTTCTCCAGAGTGGCTTTTGGCAATTTACATCCCCCCAATCAGCATAACAAGGCTCCCAGTTCTCCATGGCCTGTCCTGCCTTTCTGGATTATACACTTTTTTCAGATGGCCCTTTTGACCGGGGGGCAGTGAGACTTCATTGTAGTGCAGATTTCCTTTGCAAGCTTGCTTGGTTGGCCAAAAAGGGCGTATGCGTTTTTTCCTGAATATATTCAGGAAAACACGCATATGCACTTTTTGGCCATGTGCATCATTGTGGACGTTCTGTCTCTTTTCCTATGCTTTACATGCAATTCCAGTCTACCTCCTGAAATCGGTTTCCTGCAATTCTGCCCAACATTCAAGTCCTCTTGGCTGCCTTACTTCAATATATTTTTGGACGATACCTGTTATTTATAAGTCTGCATGTTTGTGAATTACAGTGCCCCTGAGCTCCTTTCTTCAACTCGCTTTCTTGTGAGCTGGCCGCAACACCGCAGGATTGCTTCAGGCCCTAGTGTGGTTCCGGCATGGCACGCTGAGCATTTGGTTAATTCCTCTTCCTGGTGGGAAATGAGAGTTAAATTTGCCCGTTCAGACACCTCCAGCTAGTCTCTCATTGGTTCTCCCTATTCCTGTTCATTTTCCGCAGAAATTGCAAACTGGGCCAAACAGGAGGTTAAAGGCACTGACTCTCCAAGTGGGTAGAGTGTTAGTAAAGCGTCTGGAATGTTGCACCCGAGTACCAGGGAACGAAAACTGAGACACATTTGAACACATTTCCCCATCACACCGTTGATCATACTCTGGGTTCCACATGCATGTTTTAGCTGAAGGAAGAATCCCTTAAACCTGGAGAGTTGAGACCCATGTAATGGGTACCATGCAATATGACTTCAAAGGGTCTGCATTTGCTCACCGAACCTCACCAATCCTATCACTGCTGCGTTTATGCCGCTGTACACATGCTTGATTCTCTTTCGGAGACATATAAATCCATAGGTTTTAAGATTCTTACTAGTCAGGTATATTCTTAGGCGTTTAATATGGGGTGTTGAGTCCACTTCGTTGAGCAAGGAGTAGCTCTTGTCTATTACATATTTGGCTTATGGAACGGTGTCTGTGCTAATTTCAATCTCTGGTTTTATGCAGCACCCCAACTCACCATTCCCCTTAAGCAAGCATAAGTTGGTTTTCTACATTTGAGACCCTGTTCTGTTTTATAATTCAGTTCCTGTGTAGCCAAGTTTACATTCCATGTATTAGTGATAACTAATGATGTTTCTTTTTCTCTGTGACTTATTTCACTTAGAATCATCATACCTGAATCCACTCATTATGTTGCTAAGGGCTTGATGACATAGATTTCATTGCTGAGTGATATTGCATTGTACGTTAGTACCTCAACTTCTTTATCCATTTCTCGCTTTCTGCGATATTGAACTTGTACCGTAAATGAGATTCTTGTAAACAGAGCCGTCCCAACCTTTGTGGTGGCTGTGTCTTTTTGATTTTAATTTCCCTAAGCTATAGGACCATAAGTGGAAGTGCCCTAGGCTCTGTTGCTTTGTCTTTTAGATGTTTCAGGAAACACCATACACTTCTCCAGAGTGGCTGTTTGCAATTTACATCCCGCCCATCAGCATAAGAAGGCTCCCATTTCTCCATGGCCTGTCCTGCCTTTCTGGATTTTACACATTTTTCAGATAGACCTTTTCTCTGGCGGGGGGGGGGGGCAGTGAGACTTCATTGTAGTGCAGATTTCCTTTGCAAGCTTGCTTGGTTGGCCAAAAAGGGCGTATGCGTTTTTTCCTGAATATATTCAAGAAAAAACGCATACGCCCTTTTTGGCCAAGTGCAGCATTGTGGACGTTCTGCCTCTTTTCCTATGCTTTACATGCAATTCCAGTCTACCTCCTGAAATCGGTTTCCTGCAATTCTGCCCCGCTTTCAAGTCCTCTTGGCAGCCTTACTTCAATATATTTTTGGACGATAACTGTCATTTATAACTCTGCAGGTTTGTGAATTACAGGGCCCCTGAGCTCCTTTGTTCAACTCATTTTCTTGTGAGCTGACCGCAACACCGCAGGATTGCTTCAGGCCCTAGTGTGGTTCCGGCATGGCACGCTGAGCCTTTGGTTAATTCCTCTTCCTGGTGGGAAATGAGAGTTAAATTTGCCCGTCCAGACACCTCCAGCTAGTCTCTCATTGGTTCTCCCTATTCCTGTTCATTTTCCGCAGAAATTGCAAACTGGGCCAAACAGGAGGTTAAAGGCACTGACTCTCCAAGTGGGGAGAGTGTTAGTAAAGCGTCTGGAATGTTGCACCCGAGTACCAGGGGACGAAAACTGAGACACATTTGAACACGTTTCCCGATCACACGGTGGATCATACTCTGGGTTCCACATGCATGTTTTAGCTGAAGGAAGAATCCCTTAAACCTGGAGAGTTGAGACCCATGGAATGGGTACCATGCAATATGACTTCAAAGGGTCTGCATTTGCTCACCGAACCTCACCAATCCTATCACTGCTTCGTTTAGGCCGCTGTACACACGCTTGATTCTCTTTCAGAGACATATAAATCCATAGGTTTTAAGATTCTTACTAGTCAGGTATATTCTTAGGCGTTTAATATGGGGTGTTGAGTCCACTTCGTTGAGCAAGCAGTAGCTCTTGTCTATTACATATTTGGCTTATGGAAAGGTATCTGTGCTAATTTCAATCTCTGGTTTTATGCAGCACCCCAACTCACCTTTCCCCTTAAGCAAGCATAAGTTGGTTTTCTACATATGAGACCCTGTTCTGTTTTGTATTTCAGTTCCTGTGTAGCCGAGTTTACATTCCGTGTATTAGTGATATCGTATGATGTTCCTTTTTCTGTGTGACTTATTTCACTTAGAATCATCGTACCTGAATCCACTCATTATGCTGCTACGGGCCTGAGGACATAGATTTCATTGCTGAGTGATATTGCATTGTACGGAACTACCACAACTTTTTTATCCATTTTTCGCTTTCTGTGATATTGAACTTGTACCATAAACGAGATTCTTGTAAACAGAGTTGTCCCAAACTTTGGGGTGGCTGTGTCTTTTTGATTTTAATTTCCCTAAGCTATAGGACCATAAGTGGAAGTGCCCTAGGCTCTGTTGCTTTGTTTTTTAGATGTTCCAGCAAACACCATACACTTCTCCAGAGTCTCTGTTGGCTATTTACATACCCCCGTCAGAATAACAAGGCTCCCAGTTCTCCATGGCCTGTCCTGACTTTCTGGATTTTACACTTTTTTCAGATGGCCCTTTTGACCGTGGAGCAGTGAGACTTCAGTGTAGTGCAGATTTCCTTTGCAAGCTTGCTTGGTTAGCCAAAAAGGGAGTATGCGTTTTTTCCTGAATATATTCAGGAAAAAACGTATACACACTTTTTGGCCAAGTGCATCATTGTGGACGTTCTGCCTCTTTTCCTATGCTTTACATGCAATTTCAGTCTACCTGCTGAAATCGGTTTCCTGCAATTCTGCCCCGCTTTCAAGTCCTCTTGGCAGCCTTACTTCAATATATTTTTGGACGATAGCTGTCATTTATAACTCTGCAGGTTTGTGAATTACAGGGCCCCTGAGCTCCTTTCTTCAACTCGCTTTCTTGTGAGCTGGCCGCAACACCACAGGATTGCTTCAGGCCCTAGTGTGGTTCCGGGACGGCACGCTGAGCATTTGGTTAATTCCTCTTCCTGGTGGGAAATGAGAGTTAAATTTGCCCGTCCAGACACCTCCAGCTAGTCTCTCATTGGTTCTCCCTATTCCTGTTCATTTTCCGCAGAAATTGCAAACTGGGCCAAACAGGAGGTTAAAGGCACTGACTCTCCAAGTGGGGAGAGTGTTAGTAAAGCATCTGTAATATTGCACCCGAGTACCAGGGGACGAAAACTGAGACACATTTGAACACGTTTCCCGATCACACGGTGGATTATACTCTGGGTTCCACATGCATGTTTTAGCTGAAGGAAGAATCCCTTAAACCTGGAGAGTTGAGACCCATGGAATGGGTACCATGCAATATGACTTCAAAGGGTCTGCATTTGCTCACCGAACCTCACCAATCCTATCACTGCTGCGTTTATGCCGCTGTACACATGCTTGATTCTCTTTCGGAGACATATAAATCCATAGGTTTTAAGATTCTTACTAGTCAGTTATATTCTTAGGCGTTTAATATGCGGTGTTGAGTCCAATTCGTTGAGCAAGCAGTAGCTCTTGTCTATTAAATATTTGTCTTACGGAACGGTATCTGTGCTAATTTCAATCTCTGGTTTTATGCAGCACCCCAACACGCCTTTCCCCCTAAGCAAGCATAAGTTTGTTTTCTACATTTGAGACCCTGTTCTGTTTTGTAATTCAGTTCCTGTGTAGCCAAGTTTACATTCCGTGTAGTAGTGATACCTTATGATGCTTCTTTTTCTGTGTGACTTATTTCACTTAGAATCATCGTACCGGAATCCACTCATTATGCTGCTACTGGTCTGATGACATAGATTTCATTGCTGAGTGATATTGCATTGTACGTAAGTACCTCAACTTCCTTATCCATTTTTCGCTTTCTGCGATATTGAACTTGTACCGTAAACGAGGTTCTTGTAAACAGAGCCGTCCCAAACTTTGGGGTGGCTGTGTCTTTTTGATTTTAATTTCCCTAAGCTATAGGGCCATAAGTGGAAGTGCCCTAGGCTCTGTTGCTTTGTTTTTTAGATGTTTCAGGAAACACCATACACTTCTCCAGAGTGGCTGTTGGCAATTTACATCCCGCCCATCAGCATAACAAGGCTCCCAGTTCTCCATGGCCTGTCCTGCCTTTCTGGATTATACACTTTTTTCAGATGGCCCTTTTGACCGGGGGGCAGTGAGACTTCATTGTAGTGCAGATTTCCTTTGCAAGCTTGCTTGGTTGGCCAAAAAGGGCGTATGCGTTTTTTCCTGAATATATTCAGGAAAAAACGCATACGCCCTTTTTGGCCAAGTGCATCATTGTGGACGTTCTGCCTCTTTTCCTATGCTTTACATGCAATTCCAGTCTACCTCCTGAAATCGGTTTCCTGCAATTCTGCCCCGCTTTCAAGTCCTCTTGGCAGCCTTACTTCAATATATTTTTGGACGATAACTGTCATTTATAACTCTGCAGGTTTGTGAATTACAGGGCCCCTGAGCTCCTTTGTTCAACTCACTTTCTTGTGAGCTGACCGCAACACCGCAGGATTGCTTCAGGCCCTAGTGTGGTTCCGGCATGGCATGCTGAGCCTTTGGTTAATTCCTCTTCCTGGTGGGAAATGAGAGTTAAATTTGCCCGTCCAGACACCTCCAGCTAGTCTCTCATTGGTTCTCCCTATTCCTGTTCATTTTCCGCAGAAATTGCAAACTGGGCCAAACAGGAGGTTAAAGGCACTGACTCTCCAAGTGGGGAGAGTGTTAGTAAAGCGTCTGGAATGTTGCACCCGAGTACCAGGGGACGAAAACTGAGACACATTTGAACACGTTTCCCGATCACACGGTGGATCATACTCTGGGTTCCACATGCATGTTTTAGCTGAAGGAAGAATCCCTTAAACCTGGAGAGTTGAGACCCATGGAATGGGTACCATGCAATATGACTTCAAAGGGTCTGCATTTGCTCACCGAACCTCACCAATCCTATCACTGCTTCGTTTAGGCCGCTGTACACACGCTTGATTCTCTTTCAGAGACATATAAATCCATAGGTTTTAAGATTCTTACTAGTCAGGTATATACTTAGGCGTTTAATATGGGGTGTTGAGTCCACTTCGTTGAGCAAGCAGTAGCTCTTGTCTATTACATATTTGGCTTATGGAAAGGTATCTGTGCTAATTTCAATCTCTGGTTTTATGCAGCACCCCAACTCACCTTTCCCCTTAAGCAAGCATAAGTTGGTTTTCTACATATGAGACCCTGTTCTGTTTTGTATTTCAGTTCCTGTGTAGCCGAGTTTACATTCCGTGTATTAGTGATATCGTATGATGTTTCTTTTTCTGTGTGACTTATTTCACTTAGAATCATCGTACCTGAATCCACTCATTATGCTGCTACGGGCCTGAGGACATAGATTTCATTGCTGAGTGATATTGCATTGTACGGAACTACCACAACTTTTTTATCCATTTTTCGCTTTCTGTGATATTGAACTTGTACCATAAACGAGATTCTTGTAAACAGAGTTGTCCCAAACTTTGGGGTGGCTGTGTCTTTTTTATTTTAATTTCCCTAAGCTATAGGACCATAAGTGGAAGTGCCCTAGGCTCTGTTGCTTTGTTTTTTAGATGTTCCAGCAAACACCATACACTTCTCCAGAGTCTCTGTTGGCTATTTACATACCCCCATCAGAATAACAAGGCTCCCAGTTCTCCATGGCCTGTCCTGACTTTCTGGATTTTACACTTTTTTCAGATGGCCCTTTTGACCGTGGAGCAGTGAGACTTCAGTGTAGTGCAGATTTCCTTTGCAAGCTTGCTTGGTTAGCCAAAAAGGGAGTATGCGTTTTTTCCTGAATATATTCAGGAAAAAACGTATACACACTTTTTGGCCAAGTGCATCATTGTGGACGTTCTGCCTCTTTTCCTATGCTTTACATGCAATTCCAGTCTACCTGCTGAAATCGGTTTCCTGCAATTCTGCCCCGCTTTCAAGTCCTCTTGGCAGCCTTACTTCAATATATTTTTGGACGATAGCTGTCATTTATAACTCTGCAGGTTTGTGAATTACAGGGCCCCTGAGCTCCTTTCTTCAACTCGCTTTCTTGTGAGCTGGCCGCAACACCACAGGATTGCTTCAGGCCCTAGTGTGGTTCCGGGACGGCACGCTGAGCATTTGGTTAATTCCTCTTCCTGGTGGGAAATGAGAGTTAAATTTGCCCGTCCAGACACCTCCAGCTAGTCTCTCATTGGTTCTCCCTATTCCTGTTCATTTTCCGCAGAAATTGCAAACTGGGCCAAACAGGAGGTTAAAGGCACTGACTCTCCAAGTGGGGAGAGTGTTAGTAAAGCATCTGGAATATTGCACCCGAGTACCAGGGGACGAAAACTGAGACACATTTGAACACGTTTCCCGATCACACGGTGGATTATACTCTGGGTTCCACATGCATGTTTTAGCTGAAGGAAGAATCCCTTAAACCTGGAGAGTTGAGACCCATGGAATGGGTACCATGCAATATGACTTCAAAGGGTCTGCATTTGCTCACCGAACCTCACCAATCCTATCACTGCTGCGTTTATGCCGCTGTACACATGCTTGATTCTCTTTCGGAGACATATAAATCCATAGGTTTTAAGATTCTTACTAGTCAGTTATATTCTTAGGCGTTTAATATGCGGTGTTGAGTCCAATTCGTTGAGCAAGCAGTAGCTCTTGTCTATTAAATATTTGTCTTACGGAACGGTATCTGTGCTAATTTCAATCTCTGGTTTTATGCAGCACCCCAACACGCCTTTCCCCCTAAGCAAGCATAAGTTTGTTTTCTACATTTGAGACCCTGTTCTGTTTTGTAATTCAGTTCCTGTGTAGCCAAGTTTACATTCTGTGTAGTAGTGATACCTTATGATGCTTCTTTTTCTGTGTGACTTATTTCACTTAGAATCATCGTACCGGAATCCACTCATTATGCTGCTACTGGCCTGATGACATAGATTTCATTGCTGAGTGATATTGCATTGTACGTAAGTACCTCAACTTCCTTATCCATTTTTCGCTTTCTGCGATATTGAACTTGTACCGTAAACGAGGTTCTTGTAAACAGAGCCGTCCCAAACTTTGGGGTGGCTGTGTCTTTTTGATTTTAATTTCCCTAAGCTATAGGGCCATAAGTGGAAGTGCCCTAGGCTCTGTTGCTTTGTTTTTTAGATGTTTCAGGAAACACCATACACTTCTCCAGAGTGGCTGTTGGCAATTTACATCCCGCCCATCAGCATAACAAGGCTCCCAGTTGTCCATGGCCTGTCCTGCCTTTCTGGATTATACACTTTTTTCAGATGGCCCTTTTGACCGGGGGGCAGTGAGACTTCATTGTAGTGCAGATTTCCTTTGCAAGCTTGCTTGGTTGGCCAAAAAGGGCGTATGCGTTTTTTCCTGAATATATTCAGGAAAAAACGCATACGCCCTTTTTGGCCAAGTGCATCATTGTGGACGTTCTGCCTCTTTTCCTATGCTTTACATGCAATTCCAGTCTACCTCCTGAAATCGGTTTCCTGCAATTCTGCCCCGCTTTCAAGTCCTCTTGGCAGCCTTACTTCAATATATTTTTGGACGATAACTGTCATTTATAACTCTGCAGGTTTGTGAATTACAGGGCCCCTGAGCTCCTTTGTTCAACTCACTTTCTTGTGAGCTGACCGCAACACCGCAGGATTGCTTCAGGCCCTAGTGTGGTTCGGGCATGGCACGCTGAGCCTTTGGTTAATTCCTCTTCCTGGTGGGAAATGAGAGTTAAATTTGCCCGTCCAGACACCTCCAGCTAGTCTCTCATTGGTTCTCCCTATTCCTGTTCATTTTCCGCAGAAATTGCAAACTGGGCCAAACAGGAGGTTAAAGGCACTGACTCTCCAAGTGGGGAGAGTGTTAGTAAAGCGTCTGGAATGTTGCACCCGAGTACCAGGGGACGAAAACTGAGACACATTTGAACACGTTTCCCGATCACACGGTGGATCATACTCTGGGTTCCACATGCATGTTTTAGCTGAAGGAAGAATCCCTTAAACCTGGAGAGTTGAGACCCATGGAATGGGTACCATGCAATATGACTTCAAAGGGTCTGCATTTGCTCACCGAACCTCACCAATCCTATCACTGCTTCGTTTAGGCCGCTGTACACACGCTTGATTCTCTTTCAGAGACATATAAATCCATAGGTTTTAAGATTCTTACTAGTCAGGTATATACTTAGGCGTTTAATATGGGGTGTTGAGTCCACTTCGTTGAGCAAGCAGTAGCTCTTGTCTATTACATATTTGGCTTATGGAAAGGTATCTGTGCTAATTTCAATCTCTGGTTTTATGCAGCACCCCAACTCACCTTTCCCCTTAAGCAAGCATAAGTTGGTTTTCTACATATGAGACCCTGTTCTGTTTTGTATTTCAGTTCCTGTGTAGCCGAGTTTACATTCCGTGTATTAGTGATATCGTATGATGTTTCTTTTTCTGTGTGACTTATTTCACTTAGAATCATCGTACCTGAATCCACTCATTATGCTGCTATGGGCCTGAGGACATAGATTTCATTGCTGAGTGATATTGCATTGTACGGAACTACCACAACTTTTTTATCCATTTTTCGCTTTCTGTGATATTGAACTTGTACCATAAACGAGATTCTTGTAAACAGAGTTGTCCCAAACTTTGGGGTGGCTGTGTCTTTTTTATTTTAATTTCCCTAAGCTATAGGACCATAAGTGGAAGTGCCCTAGGCTCTGTTGCTTTGTTTTTTAGATGTTCCAGCAAACACCATACACTTCTCCAGAGTCTCTGTTGGCTATTTACATACCCCCATCAGAATAACAAGGCTCCCAGTTCTCCATGGCCTGTCCTGACTTTCTGGATTTTACACTTTTTTCAGATGGCCCTTTTGACCGTGGAGCAGTGAGACTTCAGTGTAGTGCAGATTTCCTTTGCAAGCTTGCTTGGTTAGCCAAAAAGGGAGTATGCGTTTTTTCCTGAATATATTCAGGAAAAAACGTATACACACTTTTTGGCCAAGTGCATCATTGTGGACGTTCTGCCTCTTTTCCTATGCTTTACATGCAATTCCAGTCTACCTGCTGAAATCGGTTTCCTGCAATTCTGCCCCGCTTTCAAGTCCTCTTGGCAGCCTTACTTCAATATATTTTTGGACGATAGCTGTCATTTATAACTCTGCAGGTTTGTGAATTACAGGGCCCCTGAGCTCCTTTCTTCAACTCGCTTTCTTGTGAGCTGGCCGCAACACCACAGGATTGCTTCAGGCCCTAGTGTGGTTCCGGGACGGCACGCTGAGCATTTGGTTAATTCCTCTTCCTGGTGGGAAATGAGAGTTAAATTTGCCCGTCCAGACACCTCCAGCTAGTCTCTCATTGGTTCTCCCTATTCCTGTTCATTTTCCGCAGAAATTGCAAACTGGGCCAAACAGGAGGTTAAAGGCACTGACTCTCCAAGTGGGGAGAGTGTTAGTAAAGCATCTGGAATATTGCACCCGAGTACCAGGGGACGAAAACTGAGACACATTTGAACACGTTTCCCGATCACACGGTGGATTATACTCTGGGTTCCACATGCATGTTTTAGCTGAAGGAAGAATCCCTTAAACCTGGAGAGTTGAGACCCATGGAATGGGTACCATGCAATATGACTTCAAAGGGTCTGCATTTGCTCACCGAACCTCACCAATCCTATCACTGCTGCGTTTATGCCGCTGTACACATGCTTGATTCTCTTTCGGAGACATATAAATCCATAGGTTTTAAGATTCTTACTAGTCAGTTATATTCTTAGGCGTTTAATATGCGGTGTTGAGTCCAATTCGTTGAGCAAGCAGTAGCTCTTGTCTATTAAATATTTGTCTTACGGAACGGTATCTGTGCTAATTTCAATCTCTGGTTTTATGCAGCACCCCAACACGCCTTTCCCCCTAAGCAAGCATAAGTTTGTTTTCTACATTTGAGACCCTGTTCTGTTTTGTAATTCAGTTCCTGTGTAGCCAAGTTTACATTCTGTGTAGTAGTGATACCTTATGATGCTTCTTTTTCTGTGTGACTTATTTCACTTAGAATCATCGTACCGGAATCCACTCATTATGCTGCTACTGGCCTGATGACATAGATTTCATTGCTGAGTGATATTGCATTGTACGTAAGTACCTCAACTTCCTTATCCATTTTTCGCTTTCTGCGATATTGAACTTGTACCGTAAACGAGGTTCTTGTAAACAGAGCCGTCCCAAACTTTGGGGTGGCTGTGTCTTTTTGATTTTAATTTCCCTAAGCTATAGGGCCATAAGTGGAAGTGCCCTAGGCTCTGTTGCTTTGTTTTTTAGATGTTTCAGGAAACACCATACACTTCTCCAGAGTGGCTGTTGGCAATTTACATCCCGCCCATCAGCATAACAAGGCTCCCAGTTCTCCATGGCCTGTCCTGCCTTTCTGGATTATACACTTTTTTCAGATGGCCCTTTTGACCGGGGGGCAGTGAGACTTCATTGTAGTGCAGATTTCCTTTGCAAGCTTGCTTGGTTGGCCAAAAAGGGCGTATGCGTTTTTTCCTGAATATATTCAGGAAAAAACGCATACGCCCTTTTTGGCCAAGTGCATCATTGTGGACGTTCTGCCTCTTTTCCTATGCTTTACATGCAATTCCAGTCTACCTCCTGAAATCGGTTTCCTGCAATTCTGCCCCGCTTTCAAGTCCTCTTGGCAGCCTTACTTCAATATATTTTTGGACGATAACTGTCATTTATAACTCTGCAGGTTTGTGAATTACAGGGCCCCTGAGCTCCTTTGTTCAACTCACTTTCTTGTGAGCTGACCGCAACACCGCAGGATTGCTTCAGGCCCTAGTGTGGTTCGGGCATGGCACGCTGAGCCTTTGGTTAATTCCTCTTCCTGGTGGGAAATGAGAGTTAAATTTGCCCGTCCAGACACCTCCAGCTAGTCTCTCATTGGTTCTCCCTATTCCTGTTCATTTTCCGCAGAAATTGCAAACTGGGCCAAACAGGAGGTTAAAGGCACTGACTCTCCAAGTGGGGAGAGTGTTAGTAAAGCGTCTGGAATGTTGCACCCGAGTACCAGGGGACGAAAACTGAGACACATTTGAACACGTTTCCCGATCACACGGTGGATCATACTCTGGGTTCCACATGCATGTTTTAGCTGAAGGAAGAATCCCTTAAACCTGGAGAGTTGAGACCCATGGAATGGGTACCATGCAATATGACTTCAAAGGGTCTGCATTTGCTCACCGAACCTCACCAATCCTATCACTGCTTCGTTTAGGCCGCTGTACACACGCTTGATTCTCTTTCAGAGACATATAAATCCATAGGTTTTAAGATTCTTACTAGTCAGGTATATACTTAGGCGTTTAATATGGGGTGTTGAGTCCACTTCGTTGAGCAAGCAGTAGCTCTTGTCTATTACATATTTGGCTTATGGAAAGGTATCTGTGCTAATTTCAATCTCTGGTTTTATGCAGCACCCCAACTCACCTTTCCCCTTAAGCAAGCATAAGTTGGTTTTCTACATATGAGACCCTGTTCTGTTTTGTATTTCAGTTCCTGTGTAGCCGAGTTTACATTCCGTGTATTAGTGATATCGTATGATGTTTCTTTTTCTGTGTGACTTATTTCACTTAGAATCATCGTACCTGAATCCACTCATTATGCTGCTATGGGCCTGAGGACATAGATTTCATTGCTGAGTGATATTGCATTGTACGGAACTACCACAACTTTTTTATCCATTTTTCGCTTTCTGTGATATTGAACTTGTACCATAAACGAGATTCTTGTAAACAGAGTTGTCCCAAACTTTGGGGTGGCTGTGTCTTTTTTATTTTAATTTCCCTAAGCTATAGGACCATAAGTGGAAGTGCCCTAGGCTCTGTTGCTTTGTTTTTTAGATGTTCCAGCAAACACCATACACTTCTCCAGAGTCTCTGTTGGCTATTTACATACCCCCATCAGAATAACAAGGCTCCCAGTTCTCCATGGCCTGTCCTGACTTTCTGGATTTTACACTTTTTTCAGATGGCCCTTTTGACCGTGGAGCAGTGAGACTTCAGTGTAGTGCAGATTTCCTTTGCAAGCTTGCTTGGTTAGCCAAAAAGGGAGTATGCGATTTTTCCTGAATATATTCAGGAAAAAACGTATACACACTTTTTGGCCAAGTGCATCATTGTGGACGTTCTGCCTCTTTTCCTATGCTTTACATGCAATTCCAGTCTACCTGCTGAAATCGGTTTCCTGCAATTCTGCCCCGCTTTCAAGTCCTCTTGGCAGCCTTACTTCAATATATTTTTGGACGATAGCTGTCATTTATAACTCTGCAGGTTTGTGAATTACAGGGCCCCTGAGCTCCTTTCTTCAACTCGCTTTCTTGTGAGCTGGCCGCAACACCACAGGATTGCTTCAGGCCCTAGTGTGGTTCCGGGACGGCACGCTGAGCATTTGGTTAATTCCTCTTCCTGGTGGGAAATGAGAGTTAAATTTGCCCGTCCAGACACCTCCAGCTAGTCTCTCATTGGTTCTCCCTATTCCTGTTCATTTTCCGCAGAAATTGCAAACTGGGCCAAACAGGAGGTTAAAGGCACTGACTCTCCAAGTGGGGAGAGTGTTAGTAAAGCATCTGGAATATTGCACCCGAGTACCAGGGGACGAAAACTGAGACACATTTGAACACGTTTCCCGATCACACGGTGGATTATACTCTGGGTTCCACATGCATGTTTTAGCTGAAGGAAGAATCCCTTAAACCTGGAGAGTTGAGACCCATGGAATGGGTACCATGCAATATGACTTCAAAGGGTCTGCATTTGCTCACCGAACCTCACCAATCCTATCACTGCTGCGTTTATGCCGCTGTACACATGCTTGATTCTCTTTCGGAGACATATAAATCCATAGGTTTTAAGATTCTTACTAGTCAGTTATATTCTTAGGCGTTTAATATGCGGTGTTGAGTCCAATTCGTTGAGCAAGCAGTAGCTCTTGTCTATTAAATATTTGTCTTACGGAACGGTATCTGTGCTAATTTCAATCTCTGGTTTTATGCAGCACCCCAACACACCTTTCCCCCTAAACAAGCATAAGTTTGTTTTCTACATTTGAGACCCTGTTCTGTTTTGTAATTCAGTTCCTGTGTAGCCAAGTTTACATTCTGTGTAGTAGTGATACCTTATGATGCTTCTTTTTCTGTGTGACTTATTTCACTTAGAATCATCGTACCGGAATCCACTCATTATGCTGCTACTGGCCTGATGACATAGATTTCATTGCTGAGTGATATTGCATTGTACGTAAGTACCTCAACTTCCTTATCCATTTTTCGCTTTCTGCGATATTGAACTTGTACCGTAAACGAGGTTCTTGTAAACAGAGCCGTCCCAAACTTTGGGGTGGCTGTGTCTTTTTGATTTTAATTTCCCTAAGCTATAGGGCCATAAGTGGAAGTGCCCTAGGCTCTGTTGCTTTGTTTTTTAGATGTTTCAGGAAACACCATACACTTCTCCAGAGTGGCTGTTGGCAATTTACATCCCGCCCATCAGCATAACAAGGCTCCCAGTTCTCCATGGCCTGTCCTGCCTTTCTGGATTATACACTTTTTTCAGATGGCCCTTTTGACCGGGGGGCAGTGAGACTTCATTGTAGTGCAGATTTCCTTTGCAAGCTTGCTTGGTTGGCCAAAAAGGGCGTATACGTTTTTTCCTGAATATATTCAGGAAAAAACGCATACGCCCTTTTTGGCCAAGTGCATCATTGTGGACGTTCTGCCTCTTTTCCTATGCTTTACATGCAATTCCAGTCTACCTCCTGAAATCGGTTTCCTGCAATTCTGCCCCGCTTTCAAGTCCTCTTGGCAGCCTTACTTCAATATATTTTTGGACGATAACTGTCATTTATAACTCTGCAGGTTTGTGAATTACAGGGCCCCTGAGCTCCTTTGTTCAACTCACTTTCTTGTGAGCTGACCGCAACACCGCAGGATTGCTTCAGGCCCTAGTGTGGTTCCGGCATGGCACGCTGAGCCTTTGGTTAATTCCTCTTCCTGGTGGGAAATGAGAGTTAAATTTGCCCGTCCAGACACCTCCAGCTAGTCTCTCATTGGTTCTCCCTATTCCTGTTCATTTTCCGCAGAAATTGCAAACTGGGCCAAACAGGAGGTTAAAGGCACTGACTCTCCAAGTGGGGAGAGTGTTAGTAAAGCGTCTGGAATGTTGCACCCGAGTACCAGGGGACGAAAACTGAGACACATTTGAACACGTTTCCCGATCACACGGTGGATCATACTCTGGGTTCCACATGCATGTTTTAGCTGAAGGAAGAATCCCTTAAACCTGGAGAGTTGAGACCCATGGAATGGGTACCATGCAATATGACTTCAAAGGGTCTGCATTTGCTCACCGAACCTCACCAATCCTATCACTGCTTCGTTTAGGCCGCTGTACACACGCTTGATTCTCTTTCAGAGACATATAAATCCATAGGTTTTAAGATTCTTACTAGTCAGGTATATACTTAGGCGTTTAATATGGGGTGTTGAGTCCACTTCATTGAGCAAGCAGTAGCTCTTGTCTATTACATATTTGGCTTATGGAAAGGTATCTGTGCTAATTTCAATCTCTGGTTTTATGCAGCACCCCAACTCACCTTTCCCCTTAAGCAAGCATAAGTTGGTTTTCTACATATGAGACCCTGTTCTGTTTTGTATTTCAGTTCCTGTGTAGCCGAGTTTACATTCCGTGTATTAGTGATATCGTATGATGTTTCTTTTTCTGTGTGACTTATTTCACTTAGAATCATCGTACCTGAATCCACTCATTATGCTGCTACGGGCCTGAGGACATAGATTTCATTGCTGAGTGATATTGCATTGTACGGAACTACCACAACTTTTTTATCCATTTTTCGCTTTCTGTGATATTGAACTTGTACCATAAACGAGATTCTTGTAAACAGAGTTGTCCCAAACTTTGGGGTGGCTGTGTCTTTTTTATTTTAATTTCCCTAAGCTATAGGACCATAAGTGGAAGTGCCCTAGGCTCTGTTGCTTTGTTTTTTAGATGTTCCAGCAAACACCATACACTTCTCCAGAGTCTCTGTTGGCTATTTACATACCCCCATCAGAATAACAAGGCTCCCAGTTCTCCATGGCCTGTCCTGACTTTCTGGATTTTACACTTTTTTCAGATGGCCCTTTTGACCGTGGAGCAGTGAGACTTCAGTGTAGTGCAGATTTCCTTTGCAAGCTTGCTTGGTTAGCCAAAAAGGGAGTATGCGTTTTTTCCTGAATATATTCAGGAAAAAACGTATACACACTTTTTGGCCAAGTGCATCATTGTGGACGTTCTGCCTCTTTTCCTATGCTTTACATGCAATTCCAGTCTACCTGCTGAAATCGGTTTCCTGCAATTCTGCCCCACTTTCAAGTCCTCTTGGCAGCCTTACTTCAATATATTTTTGGACGATAGCTGTCATTTATAACTCTGCAGGTTTGTGAATTACAGGGCCCCTGAGCTCCTTTCTTCAACTCGCTTTCTTGTGAGCTGGCCGCAACACCACAGGATTGCTTCAGGCCCTAGTGTGGTTCCGGGACGGCACGCTGAGCATTTGGTTAATTCCTCTTCCTGGTGGGAAATGAGAGTTAAATTTGCCCGTCCAGACACCTCCAGCTAGTCTCTCATTGGTTCTCCCTATTCCTGTTCATTTTCCGCAGAAATTGCAAACTGGGCCAAACAGGAGGTTAAAGGCACTGACTCTCCAAGTGGGGAGAGTGTTAGTAAAGCATCTGGAATATTGCACCCGAGTACCAGGGGACGAAAACTGAGACACATTTGAACACGTTTCCCGATCACACGGTGGATTATACTCTGGGTTCCACATGCATGTTTTAGCTGAAGGAAGAATCCCTTAAACCTGGAGAGTTGAGACCCATGGAATGGGTACCATGCAATATGACTTCAAAGGGTCTGCATTTGCTCACCGAACCTCACCAATCCTATCACTGCTGCGTTTATGCCGCTGTACACATGCTTGATTCTCTTTCGGAGACATATAAATCCATAGGTTTTAAGATTCTTACTAGTCAGTTATATTCTTAGGCGTTTAATATGCGGTGTTGAGTCCAATTCGTTGAGCAAGCAGTAGCTCTTGTCTATTAAATATTTGTCTTACGGAACGGTATCTGTGCTAATTTCAATCTCTGGTTTTATGCAGCACCCCAACACGCCTTTCCCCCTAAACAAGCATAAGTTTGTTTTCTACATTTGAGACCCTGTTCTGTTTTGTAATTCAGTTCCTGTGTAGCCAAGTTTACATTCTGTGTAGTAGTGATACCTTATGATGCTTCTTTTTCTGTGTGACTTATTTCACTTAGAATCATCGTACCGGAATCCACTCATTATGCTGCTACTGGCCTGATGACATAGATTTCATTGCTGAGTGATATTGCATTGTACGTAAGTACCTCAACTTCCTTATCCATTTTTCGCTTTCTGCGATATTGAACTTGTACCGTAAACGAGGTTCTTGTAAACAGAGCCGTCCCAAACTTTGGGGTGGCTGTGTCTTTTTGATTTTAATTTCCCTAAGCTATAGGGCCATAAGTGGAAGTGCCCTAGGCTCTGTTGCTTTGTTTTTTAGATGTTTCAGGAAACACCATACACTTCTCCAGAGTGGCTGTTGGCAATTTACATCCCGCCCATCAGCATAACAAGGCTCCCAGTTCTCCATGGCCTGTCCTGCCTTTCTGGATTATACACTTTTTTCAGATGGCCCTTTTGACCGGGGGGCAGTGAGACTTCATTGTAGTGCAGATTTCCTTTGCAAGCTTGCTTGGTTGGCCAAAAAGGGCGTATGCGTTTTTTCCTGAATATATTCAGGAAAAAACGCATACGCCCTTTTTGGCCAAGTGCATCATTGTGGACGTTCTGCCTCTTTTCCTATGCTTTACATGCAATTCCAGTCTACCTCCTGAAATCGGTTTCCTGCAATTCTGCCCCGCTTTCAAGTCCTCTTGGCAGCCTTACTTCAATATATTTTTGGACGATAACTGTCATTTATAACTCTGCAGGTTTGTGAATTACAGGGCCCCTGAGCTCCTTTGTTCAACTCACTTTCTTGTGAGCTGACCGCAACACCGCAGGATTGCTTCAGGCCCTAGTGTGGTTCCGGCATGGCACGCTGAGCCTTTGGTTAATTCCTCTTCCTGGTGGGAAATGAGAGTTAAATTTGCCCGTCCAGACACCTCCAGCTAGTCTCTCATTGGTTCTCCCTATTCCTGTTCATTTTCCGCAGAAATTGCAAACTGGGCCAAACAGGAGGTTAAAGGCACTGACTCTCCAAGTGGGGAGAGTGTTAGTAAAGCGTCTGGAATGTTGCACCCGAGTACCAGGGGACGAAAACTGAGACACATTTGAACACGTTTCCCGATCACACGGTGGATCATACTCTGGGTTCCACATGCATGTTTTAGCTGAAGGAAGAATCCCTTAAACCTGGAGAGTTGAGACCCATGGAATGGGTACCATGCAATATGACTTCAAAGGGTCTGCATTTGCTCACCGAACCTCACCAATCCTATCACTGCTTCGTTTAGGCCGCTGTACACACGCTTGATTCTCTTTCAGAGACATATAAATCCATAGGTTTTAAGATTCTTACTAGTCAGGTATATACTTAGGCGTTTAATATGGGGTGTTGAGTCCACTTCATTGAGCAAGCAGTAGCTCTTGTCTATTACATATTTGGCTTATGGAAAGGTATCTGTGCTAATTTCAATCTCTGGTTTTATGCAGCACCCCAACTCACCTTTCCCCTTAAGCAAGCATAAGTTGGTTTTCTACATATGAGACCCTGTTCTGTTTTGTATTTCAGTTCCTGTGTAGCCGAGTTTACATTCCGTGTATTAGTGATA
This sequence comes from Grampus griseus, assembly GCF_964374135.1. Classification (NCBI taxonomy): domain Eukaryota; kingdom Metazoa; phylum Chordata; class Mammalia; order Artiodactyla; family Delphinidae; genus Grampus; species Grampus griseus. The sequence continues at coordinate 135,427 of NW_028133012.1, forward strand.
TCGTATGATGTTTCTTTTTCTGTGTGACTTATTTCACTTAGAATCATCGTACCTGAATCCACTCATTATGCTGCTACGGGCCTGAGGACATAGATTTCATTGCTGAGTGATATTGCATTGTACGGAACTACCACAACTTTTTTATCCATTTTTCGCTTTCTGTGATATTGAACTTGTACCATAAACGAGATTCTTGTAAACAGAGTTGTCCCAAACTTTGGGGTGGCTGTGTCTTTTTTATTTTAATTTCCCTAAGCTATAGGACCATAAGTGGAAGTGCCCTAGGCTCTGTTGCTTTGTTTTTTAGATGTTCCAGCAAACACCATACACTTCTCCAGAGTCTCTGTTGGCTATTTACATACCCCCATCAGAATAACAAGGCTCCCAGTTCTCCATGGCCTGTCCTGACTTTCTGGATTTTACACTTTTTTCAGATGGCCCTTTTGACCGTGGAGCAGTGAGACTTCAGTGTAGTGCAGATTTCCTTTGCAAGCTTGCTTGGTTAGCCAAAAAGGGAGTATGCGTTTTTTCCTGAATATATTCAGGAAAAAACGTATACACACTTTTTGGCCAAGTGCATCATTGTGGACGTTCTGCCTCTTTTCCTATGCTTTACATGCAATTCCAGTCTACCTGCTGAAATCGGTTTCCTGCAATTCTGCCCCGCTTTCAAGTCCTCTTGGCAGCCTTACTTCAATATATTTTTGGACGATAGCTGTCATTTATAACTCTGCAGGTTTGTGAATTACAGGGCCCCTGAGCTCCTTTCTTCAACTCGCTTTCTTGTGAGCTGGCCGCAACACCACAGGATTGCTTCAGGCCCTAGTGTGGTTCCGGGACGGCACGCTGAGCATTTGGTTAATTCCTCTTCCTGGTGGGAAATGAGAGTTAAATTTGCCCGTCCAGACACCTCCAGCTAGTCTCTCATTGGTTCTCCCTATTCCTGTTCATTTTCCGCAGAAATTGCAAACTGGGCCAAACAGGAGGTTAAAGGCACTGACTCTCCAAGTGGGGAGAGTGTTAGTAAAGCATCTGGAATATTGCACCCGAGTACCAGGGGACGAAAACTGAGACACATTTGAACACGTTTCCCGATCACACGGTGGATTATACTCTGGGTTCCACATGCATGTTTTAGCTGAAGGAAGAATCCCTTAAACCTGGAGAGTTGAGACCCATGGAATGGGTACCATGCAATATGACTTCAAAGGGTCTGCATTTGCTCACCGAACCTCACCAATCCTATCACTGCTGCGTTTATGCCGCTGTACACATGCTTGATTCTCTTTCGGAGACATATAAATCCATAGGTTTTAAGATTCTTACTAGTCAGTTATATTCTTAGGCGTTTAATATGCGGTGTTGAGTCCAATTCGTTGAGCAAGCAGTAGCTCTTGTCTATTAAATATTTGTCTTACGGAACGGTATCTGTGCTAATTTCAATCTCTGGTTTTATGCAGCACCCCAACACGCCTTTCCCCCTAAGCAAGCATAAGTTTGTTTTCTACATTTGAGACCCTGTTCTGTTTTGTAATTCAGTTCCTGTGTAGCCAAGTTTACATTCTGTGTAGTAGTGATACCTTATGATGCTTCTTTTTCTGTGTGACTTATTTCACTTAGAATCATCGTACCGGAATCCACTCATTATGCTGCTACTGGCCTGATGACATAGATTTCATTGCTGAGTGATATTGCATTGTACGTAAGTACCTCAACTTCCTTATCCATTTTTCGCTTTCTGCGATATTGAACTTGTACCGTAAACGAGGTTCTTGTAAACAGAGCCGTCCCAAACTTTGGGGTGGCTGTGTCTTTTTGATTTTAATTTCCCTAAGCTATAGGGCCATAAGTGGAAGTGCCCTAGGCTCTGTTGCTTTGTTTTTTAGATGTTTCAGGAAACACCATACACTTCTCCAGAGTGGCTGTTGGCAATTTACATCCCGCCCATCAGCATAACAAGGCTCCCAGTTCTCCATGGCCTGTCCTGCCTTTCTGGATTATACACTTTTTTCAGATGGCCCTTTTGACCGGGGGGCAGTGAGACTTCATTGTAGTGCAGATTTCCTTTGCAAGCTTGCTTGGTTGGCCAAAAAGGGCGTATGCGTTTTTTCCTGAATATATTCAGGAAAAAACGCATATGCCCTTTTTGGCCAAGTGCATCATTGTGGACGTTCTGCCTCTTTTCCTATGCTTTACATGCAATTCCAGTCTACCTCCTGAAATCGGTTTCCTGCAATTCTGCCCCGCTTTCAAGTCCTCTTGGCAGCCTTACTTCAATATATTTTTGGACGATAACTGTCATTTATAACTCTGCAGGTTTGTGAATTACAGGGCCCCTGAGCTCCTTTGTTCAACTCACTTTCTTGTGAGCTGACCGCAACACCGCAGGATTGCTTCAGGCCCTAGTGTGGTTCCGGCATGGCACGCTGAGCCTTTGGTTAATTCCTCTTCCTGGTGGGAAATGAGAGTTAAATTTGCCCGTCCAGACACCTCCAGCTAGTCTCTCATTGGTTCTCCCTATTCCTGTTCATTTTCCGCAGAAATTGCAAACTGGGCCAAACAGGAGGTTAAAGGCACTGACTCTCCAAGTGGGGAGAGTGTTAGTAAAGCGTCTGGAATGTTGCACCCGAGTACCAGGGGACGAAAACTGAGACACATTTGAACACGTTTCCCGATCACACGGTGGATCATACTCTGGGTTCCACATGCATGTTTTAGCTGAAGGAAGAATCCCTTAAACCTGGAGAGTTGAGACCCATGGAATGGGTACCATGCAATATGACTTCAAAGGGTCTGCATTTGCTCACCGAACCTCACCAATCCTATCACTGCTTCGTTTAGGCCGCTGTACACACGCTTGATTCTCTTTCAGAGACATATAAATCCATAGGTTTTAAGATTCTTACTAGTCAGGTATATACTTAGGCGTTTAATATGGGGTGTTGAGTCCACTTCGTTGAGCAAGCAGTAGCTCTTGTCTATTACATATTTGGCTTATGGAAAGGTATCTGTGCTAATTTCAATCTCTGGTTTTATGCAGCACCCCAACTCACCTTTCCCCTTAAGCAAGCATAAGTTGGTTTTCTACATATGAGACCCTGTTCTGTTTTGTATTTCAGTTCCTGTGTAGCCGAGTTTACATTCCGTGTATTAGTGATATCGTATGATGTTTCTTTTTCTGTGTGACTTATTTCACTTAGAATCATCGTACCTGAATCCACTCATTATGCTGCTACGGGCCTGAGGACATAGATTTCATTGCTGAGTGATATTGCATTGTACGGAACTACCACAACTTTTTTATCCATTTTTCGCTTTCTGTGATATTGAACTTGTACCATAAACGAGATTCTTGTAAACAGAGTTGTCCCAAACTTTGGGGTGGCTGTGTCTTTTTGATTTTAATTTCCCTAAGCTATAGGACCATAAGTGGAAGTGCCCTAGGCTCTGTTGCTTTGTTTTTTAGATGTTCCAGCAAACACCATACACTTCTCCAGAGTCTCTGTTGGCTATTTACATACCCCCATCAGAATAACAAGGCTCCCAGTTCTCCATGGCCTGTCCTGACTTTCTGGATTTTACACTTTTTTCAGATGGCCCTTTTGACCGTGGAGCAGTGAGACTTCAGTGTAGTGCAGATTTCCTTTGCAAGCTTGCTTGGTTAGCCAAAAAGGGAGTATGCGTTTTTTCCAGAATATATTCAGGAAAAAACGTATACACACTTTTTGGCCAAGTGCATCATTGTGGACGTTCTGCCTCTTTTCCTATGCTTTACATGCAATTCCAGTCTACCTGCTGAAATCGGTTTCCTGCAATTCTGCCCCGCTTTCAAGTCCTCTTGGCAGCCTTACTTCAATATATTTTTGGACGATAGCTGTCATTTATAACTCTGCAGGTTTGTGAATTACAGGGCCCCTGAGCTCCTTTCTTCAACTCGCTTTCTTGTGAGCTGGCCGCAACACCACAGGATTGCTTCAGGCCCTAGTGTGGTTCCGGGACGGCACGCTGAGCATTTGGTTAATTCCTCTTCCTGGTGGGAAATGAGAGTTAAATTTGCCCGTCCAGACACCTCCAGCTAGTCTCTCATTGGTTCTCCCTATTCCTGTTCCTTTTCCGCAGAAATTGCAAACTGGGCCAAACAGGAGGTTAAAGGCACTGACTCTCCAAGTGGGGAGAGTGTTAGTAAAGCATCTGTAATATTGCACCCGAGTACCAGGGGACGAAAACTGAGACACATTTGAACACGTTTCCCGATCACACGGTGGATTATACTCTGGGTTCCACATGCATGTTTTAGCTGAAGGAAGAATCCCTTAAACCTGGAGAGTTGAGACCCATGGAATGGGTACCATGCAATATGACTTCAAAGGGTCTGCATTTGCTCACCGAACCTCACCAATCCTATCACTGCAGCGTTTATGCCGCTGTACACATGCTTGATTCTCTTTCGGAGACATATAAATCCATAGGTTTTAAGATTCTTACTAGTCAGTTATATTCTTAGGCGTTTAATATGCGGTGTTGAGTCCAATTCGTTGAGCAAGCAGTAGCTCTTGTCTATTAAATATTTGTCTTACGGAACGGTATCTGTGCTAATTTCAATCTCTGGTTTTATGCAGCACCCCAACACGCCTTTCCCCCTAAGCAAGCATAAGTTTGTTTTCTACATTTGAGACCCTGTTCTGTTTTGTAATTCAGTTCCTGTGTAGCCAAGTTTACATTCCGTGTAGTAGTGATACCTTATGATGCTTCTTTTTCTGTGTGACTTATTTCACTTAGAATCATCGTACCGGAATCCACTCATTATGCTGCTACTGGCCTGATGACATAGATTTCATTGCTGAGTGATATTGCATTGTACGTAAGTACCTCAACTTCCTTATCCATTTTTCGCTTTCTGCGATATTGAACTTGTACCGTAAACGAGGTTCTCGTAAACAGAGCCGTCCCAAACTTTGGGGTGGCTGTGTCTTTTTGATTTTAATTTCCCTAAGCTATAGGGCCATAAGTGGAAGTGCCCTAGGCTCTGTTGCTTTGTTTTTTGATGTTTCAGGAAACACCATACACTTCTCCAGAGTGGCTGTTGGCAATTTACATCCCGCCCATCAGCATAACAAGGCTCCCAGTTCTCCATGGCCTGTCCTGCCTTTCTGGATTTTACACATTTTTCAGATGGCCCTTTTGACCGGGGGGCAGTGAGACTTCATTGTAGTGCAGATTTCCTTTGCAAGCTTGCTTGGTTGGCCAAAAAGGGCGTATGCGTTTTTTCCTGAATATATTCAGGAAAAAACGCACATGCCCTTTTTGGCCAAGTGCATCATTGTGGACGTTCTGCCTCTTTTCCTATGCTTTACATGCAATTCCAGTCTACCTCCTGAAATCGGTTTCCTGCAATTCTGCCCCGCTTTCAAGTCCTCTTGGCAGCCTTACTTCAATATATTTTTGGACGATAGCTGTCATTTATAACTCTGCAGGTTTGTGAATTACAGGGACCCTGAGCTCCTTTCTACAACTCGCTTTCTTGTGAGCTGGCCGCAACACCGCAGGATTGCTTCAGGCCCTAGTGTGGTTCCGGGATGGCACGCTGAGCATTTGGTTAATTCCTCTTCCTGGTGGGAAATGAGAGTTAAATTTGCCCGTCCAGACACCTCCAGCTAGTCTCTCATTGGTTCTCCCTATTCCTGTTCATTTTCCGCAGAAATTGCAAACTGGGCCAAACAGGAGGTTAAAGGCACTGACTCTCCAAGTGGGGAGAGTGTTAGTAAAGCGTCTGGAATGTTGCACCCGAGTACCAGGGGACGAAAACTGAGACACATTTGAACACGTTTCCCGATCACACGGTGGATCATACTCTGGGTTCCACATGCATGTTTTAGCTGAAGGAAGAATCCCTTAAACCTGGAGAGTTGAGACCCATGGAATGGGTACCATGCAATATGACTTCAAAGGGTCTGCATTTGCTCACCGAACCTCACCAATCCTATCACTGCTTCGTTTAGGCCGCTGTACACACGCTTGATTCTCTTTCAGAGACATATAAATCCATAGGTTTTAAGATTCTTACTAGTCAGGTATATACTTAGGCGTTTAATATGGGGTGTTGAGTCCACTTCGTTGAGCAAGCAGTAGCTCTTGTCTATTACATATTTGGCTTATGGAAAGGTATCTGTGCTAATTTCAATCTCTGGTTTTATGCAGCACCCCAACTCACCTTTCCCCTTAAGCAAGCATAAGTTGGTTTTCTACATATGAGACCCTGTTCTGTTTTGTATTTCAGTTCCTGTGTAGCCGAGTTTACATTCCGTGTATTAGTGATATCGTATGATGTTTCTTTTTCTGTGTGACTTATTTCACTTAGAATCATGGTACCTGAATCCACTCATTATGCTGCTACGGGCCTGAGGACATAGATTTCATTGCTGAGTGATATTGCATTGTACGGAACTACCACAACTTTTTTATCCATTTTTCGCTTTCTGTGATATTGAACTTGTACCATAAACGAGATTCTTGTAAACAGAGTTGTCCCAAACTTTGGGGTGGCTGTGTCTTTTTGATTTTAATTTCCCTAAGCTATAGGACCATAAGTGGAAGTGCCCTAGGCTCTGTTGCTTTGTTTTTTAGATGTTCCAGCAAACACCATACACTTCTCCAGAGTCTCTGTTGGCTATTTACATACCCCCATCAGAATAACAAGGCTCCCAGTTCTCCATGGCCTGTCCTGACTTTCTGGATTTTACACTTTTTTCAGATGGCCCTTTTGACCGTGGAGCAGTGAGACTTCAGTGTAGTGCAGATTTCCTTTGCAAGCTTGCTTGGTTAGCCAAAAAGGGAGTATGCGTTTTTTCCTGAATATATTCAGGAAAAAACGTATACACACTTTTTGGCCAAGTGCATCATTGTGGACGTTCTGCCTCTTTTCCTATGCTTTACATGCAATTCCAGTCTACCTGCTGAAATCGGTTTCCTGCAATTCTGCCCCGCTTTCAAGTCCTCTTGGCAGCCTTACTTCAATATATTTTTGGACGATAGCTGTCATTTATAACTCTGCAGGTTTGTGAATTACAGGGCCCCTGAGCTCCTTTCTTCAACTCGCTTTCTTGTGAGCTGGCCGCAACACCACAGGATTGCTTCAGGCCCTAGTGTGGTTCCGGGACGGCACGCTGAGCATTTGGTTAATTCCTCTTCCTGGTGGGAAATGAGAGTTAAATTTGCCCGTCCAGACACCTCCAGCTAGTCTCTCATTGGTTCTCCCTATTCCTGTTCCTTTTCCGCAGAAATTGCAAACTGGGCCAAACAGGAGGTTAAAGGCACTGACTCTCCAAGTGGGGAGAGTGTTAGTAAAGCATCTGTAATATTGCACCCGAGTACCAGGGGACAAAAACTGAGACACATTTGAACACGTTTCCCGATCACACGGTGGATTATACTCTGGGTTCCACATGCATGTTTTAGCTGAAGGAAGAATCCCTTAAACCTGGAGAGTTGAGACCCATGGAATGGGTACCATGCAATATGACTTCAAAGGGTCTGCATTTGCTCACCGAACCTCACCAATCCTATCACTGCAGCGTTTATGCCGCTGTACACATGCTTGATTCTCTTTCGGAGACATATAAATCCATAGGTTTTAAGATTCTTACTAGTCAGTTATATTCTTAGGCGTTTAATATGCGGTGTTGAGTCCAATTCGTTGAGCAAGCAGTAGCTCTTGTCTATTAAATATTTGTCTTACGGAACGGTATCTGTGCTAATTTCAATCTCTGGTTTTATGCAGCACCCCAACACGCCTTTCCCCCTAAGCAAGCATAAGTTTGTTTTCTACATTTGAGACCCTGTTCTGTTTTGTAATTCAGTTCCTGTGTAGCCAAGTTTACATTCCGTGTAGTAGTGATACCTTATGATGCTTCTTTTTCTGTGTGACTTATTTCACTTAGAATCATCGTACCGGAATCCACTCATTATGCTGCTACTGGCCTGATGACATAGATTTCATTGCTGAGTGATATTGCATTGTACGTAAGTACCTCAACTTCCTTATCCATTTTTCGCTTTCTGCGATATTGAACTTGTACCGTAAACGAGGTTCTTGTAAACAGAGCCGTCCCAAACTTTGGGGTGGCTGTGTCTTTTTGATTTTAATTTCCCTAAGCTATAGGGCCATAAGTGGAAGTGCCCTAGGCTCTGTTGCTTTGTTTTTTGATGTTTCAGGAAACACCATACACTTCTCCAGAGTGGCTGTTGGCAATTTACATCCCGCCCATCAGCATAACAAGGCTCCCAGTTCTCCATGGCCTGTCCTGCCTTTCTGGATTTTACACATTTTTCAGATGGCCCTTTTGACCGGGGGGCAGTGAGACTTCATTGTAGTGCAGATTTCCTTTGCAAGCTTGCTTGGTTGGCCAAAAAGGGCGTATGCGTTTTTTCCTGAATATATTCAGGAAAAAACGCACATGCCCTTTTTGGCCAAGTGCATCATTGTGGACGTTCTGCCTCTTTTCCTATGCTTTACATGCAATTCCAGTCTACCTCCTGAAATCGGTTTCCTGCAATTCTGCCCCGCTTTCAAGTCCTCTTGGCAGCCTTACTTCAATATATTTTTGGACGATAGCTGTCATTTATAACTCTGCAGGTTTGTGAATTACAGGGACCCTGAGCTCCTTTCTACAATTCGCTTTCTTGTGAGCTGGCCGCAACACCGCAGGATTGCTTCAGGCCCGAGTGTGGTTCCGGGATGGCACGCTGAGCATTTGGTTAATTCCTCTTCCTGGTGGGAAATGAGAGTTAAATTTGCCCGTCCAGACACCTCCAGCAAGTCTCTCATTGGTTCTCCCTATTCATGTTCATTTTCCGCAGAAATTGCAAACTGGGCCCAACAGGAGGTTAAAGGCACTGACTCTCCAAGTGGGGAGAGTGTTAGTAAAGCGTCTGGAATGTTGCACCCGAGTACCAGGGGACGAAAACTGAGACACATTTGAACACGTTTCCCGATCACACGGTGGATCATACTCTGGGTTCCACATGCATGTTTTAGCTGAAGGAAGAATCCCTTAAACCTGGAGAGTTGAGACCCATGTAATGGGTACCATGCCATATGACTTCAAAGGGTCTGCATTTGCTCACTGAACCTCACCAATCCTATCACTGCTGCGTTTATGCCGCTGTACACACGCTTGATTCTCTTTCAGAGACATATAAATCCATAGGTTTTAAGATTCTTACTAGTCAGGTATATACTTAGGCGTTTAATATGGGGTGTTGAGTCCACTTCGTTGAGCAAGCAGTAGCTCTTGTCTATTACATATTTGGCTTATGGAAAGGTATCTGTGCTAATTTCAATCTCTGGTTTTATGCAGCACCCCAACTCACCTTTCCCCTTAAGCAAGCATAAGTTGGTTTTCTACATATGAGACCCTGTTCTGTTTTGTATTTCAGTTCCTGTGTAGCCGAGTTTACATTCCGTGTATTAGTGATATCGTATGATGTTTCTTTTTCTGTGTGACTTATTTCACTTAGAATCATCGTACCTGAATCCACTCATTATGCTGCTATGGGCCTGAGGACATAGATTTCATTGCTGAGTGATATTGCATTGTACGGAACTACCACAACTTTTTTATCCATTTTTCGCTTTCTGTGATATTGAACTTGTACCATAAACGAGATTCTTGTAAACAGAGTTGTCCCAAACTTTGGGGTGGCTGTGTCTTTTTTATTTTAATTTCCCTAAGCTATAGGACCATAAGTGGAAGTGCCCTAGGCTCTGTTGCTTTGTTTTTTAGATGTTCCAGCAAACACCATACACTTCTCCAGAGTCTCTGTTGGCTATTTACATACCCCCATCAGAATAACAAGGCTCCCAGTTCTCCATGGCCTGTCCTGACTTTCTGGATTTTACACTTTTTTCAGATGGCCCTTTTGACCGTGGAGCAGTGAGACTTCAGTGTAGTGCAGATTTCCTTTGCAAGCTTGCTTGGTTAGCCAAAAAGGGAGTATGCGTTTTTTACTGAATATATTCAGGAAAAAACGTATACACACTTTTTGGCCAAGTGCATCATTGTGGACGTTCTGCCTCTTTTCCTATGCTTTACATGCAATTCCAGTCTACCTGCTGAAATCGGTTTCCTGCAATTCTGCCCCGCTTTCAAGTCCTCTTGGCAGCCTTACTTCAATATATTTTTGGACGATAGCTGTCATTTATAACTCTGCAGGTTTGTGAATTACAGGGCCCCTGAGCTCCTTTCTTCAACTCGCTTTCTTGTGAGCTGGCCGCAACACCACAGGATTGCTTCAGGCCCTAGTGTGGTTCCGGCATGGCACACTGAGCCTTTGGTTAATTCCTCTTCCTGGTGGGAAATGAGAGTTAAATTTGCCCGTCCAGACACCTCCAGCTAGTCTCTCATTGGTTCTCCCTATTCCTGTTCATTTTCCGCAGAAATTGCAAACTGGGCCAAACAGGAGGTTAAAGGCACTGACTCTCCAAGTGGGGAGAGTGTTAGTAAAGCATCTGGAATATTGCACCCGAGTACCAGGGGACGAAAACTGAGACACATTTGAACACGTTTCCCGATCACACGGTGGATTATACTCTGGGTTCCACATGCATGTTTTAGCTGAAGGAAGAATCCCTTAAACCTGGAGAGTTGAGACCCATGGAATGGGTACCATGCAATATGACTTCAAAGGGTCTGCATTTGCTCACCGAACCTCACCAATCCTATCACTGCAGCGTTTATGCCGCTGTACACATGCTTGATTCTCTTTCGGAGACATATAAATCCATAGGTTTTAAGATTCTTACTAGTCAGTTATATTCTTAGGCGTTTAATATGCGGTGTTGAGTCCAATTCGTTGAGCAAGCAGTAGCTCTTGTCTATTAAATATTTGTCTTACGGAACGGTATCTGTGCTAATTTCAATCTCTGGTTTTATGCAGCACCCCAACACGCCTTTCCCCCTAAGCAAGCATAAGTTTGTTTTCTACATTTGAGACCCTGTTCTGTTTTGTAATTCAGTTCCTGTGTAGCCAAGTTTACATTCCGTGTAGTAGTGATACCTTATGATGCTTCTTTTTCTGTGTGACTTATTTCACTTAGAATCATCGTACCGGAATCCACTCATTATGCTGCTACTGGCCTGATGACATAGATTTCATTGCTGAGTGATATTGCATTGTACATTAGTACCTCAACTTCTTTATCCATTTCTCGCTTTCTGCGATATTGAACTTGTACCGTATATGAGGTTCTTGTAAACAGAGCCGTCCCAACCTTTGTGGTGGCTGTGTCTTTTTGATTTTAATTTCCCTAAGCTATAGGACCATAAGTGGAAGTGCCCTAGGCTCTGTTGCTTTGTTTTTTAGATGTTTCAGGAAACACCATACACTTCTCTAGAGTGGCTGTTGGCAATTTACATCCCGCCCATCAGCATAAGAAGGCTCCCATTTCTCCATGGCCTGTCCTGCCTTTCTGGATTTTACACATTTTTCAGATAGACCTTTTGACTGGCGGGGGGGGGGGGTGCAGTGAGACTTCATTGTAGTGCAGATTTCCTTTGCAAGCTTGCTTGGTTGGCCAAAAAGGGCGTATGCGTTTTTTCCTGAATATATTCAGGAAAAAATGCATACGCCCTCTTTGGCCAAGTGCATCATTGTGGACGTTCTGCCTCTTTTCCTATGCTTTACATGCAATTCCAGTCTACCTCCTGAAATCGGTTTCCTGCAATTCTGCCCCGCTTTCAAGTCCTCTTGGCAGCCTTACTTCAATATATTTTTGGACGATAGCTGTCATTTATAACTCTGCAGGTTTGTGAATTACAGGGCCCCTGAGCTCCTTTCTTCAACTCGCTTTCTTGTGAGCTGGCCGTAACACCGCAGGATTGCTTCAGGCCCTAGTGTGGTTCCGGCATGGCACGCTGAGCCTTTGGTTAATTCCTCTTCCTGGTGGGAAATGAGAGTTAAATTTGCCCGTCCAGACACCTCCAGCTAGTCTCTCATTGGTTCTCCCTATTCCTGTTCATTTTCCGCAGAAATTGCAAACTGGGCCAAACAGGAGGTTAAAGGCACTGACTCTCCAAGTGGGGAGAGTGTTAGTAAAGCGTCTGGAATGTTGCACCCGAGTACCAGGGGACAAAACCTGAGACACATTTGATCATGTTTCCCGATCACACGGTGGATCATACTCTGGGTTCCACATGCATGTTTTAGCTGAAGGAAGAATCCCTTAAACCTGGAGAGTTGAGACCCATGGAATGGGTACCATGCAATATGACTTCAAAGGGTCTGCATTTGCTCACCGAACCTCACCAATCCTATCACTGCTGCGTTTATGCCGCTGTACACATGCTTGATTCTCTTTCGGAGACATATAAATCCATAGGTTTTAAGATTCTTACTAGTCAGGTATATTCTTAGGCGTTTAATATGGGGTGTTGAGTCCACTTCGTTGAGCAAGGAGTAGCTGTTGTGTATTACATATTTGGCTTATGGAACGGTATCTGTGCTAATTTCAATGTCTGGTTTTATGCAGCACCCCAACTCACCATTCCCCTTAAGCAAGCATAAGTTGGTTTTCTACATTTGAGACCCTATTCTGTTTTGTAATTCAGTTCCTGTGTAGCCAAGTTTACATTCCGTGTATTAGTGATACCTTATGATGTTTCTTTTTCTGTGTGACTTATTTCACTTAGAATCATCATACCTGAATCCACTCATTATGCTGCTACAGGCCTGATGACATAGATTTCATTGCTGAGTGATATTGCATTGTACGTATGTACCACAACTTCTTTATCAATTTTTCGCTTTCTGCGATATTGAACTTGTACCGTAAACGAGGTTCTTGTAAACAGAGCCGTCCCAAACTTTGGGGTGGCTATGTCTTTTTGATTTTAATTTCCCTAAGCTATAGGACCATAAGTGGATGTGCCCTGGGCTCTGTTGCTTTGTTTTTTAGATGTTTCAGGAAACACCATACACTCCTCCAGAGTGGCTTTTGGCAATTTACATCCCGCCCATCAGCATAAAAAGGCTCCCAGTTCTCCATGGCCTGTCCTGCCTTTCTGGATTATACACTTTTTTGAGATGGCCCTTTTGACCGGGGGGCAGTGAGACTTCATTGTAGTGCAGATTTCCTTTGCAAGCTTGCTTGGTTGGTCAAAATGGGCGTATGCGTTTTTTCCTGAATATATTCAGGAAAAAACGCATACGCCCTTTTTGGCCAAGTGCATCATTGTGGACGTTCTGCCTCTTTTCCTATGCTTTACATGCAATTCCAGTCTACCTCCTGAAATCGGTTTCCTGCAATTCTGCCCCGCTTTCAAGTCCTCTTTGCAGCCTTACTTCAATATATTTTTGGACGATAGCTGTCATTTATAACTCTGCAGGTTTGTGAATTACAGGGCCCCTGAACTCCTTTCTTCAACTCGCTTTCTTGTGAGCTGGCCGCAACACCGCAGGATTGCTTCAGGCCCTAGTGTGGTTCCGGCATGGCACGCTGAGCCTTTGGTTAATTCCTCTTCCTGGTGGGAAAAGAGAGTTAAATTTGCCCGTCCAGACATCTCCAGCTAGTCTCTCATTGGTTCTCCCTATTTCTGTTCATTTTCCGCAGAAATTGCAAACTGGGCCCAACAGGAGGTTAAAGGCACTGACTCTCCAAGTGGGGAGAGTGTTAGTAAAGCGTCTGGAATGTTGCACCCGAGTACCAGGGGACGAAAACTGAGACACATTTGAACACGTTCCCCGATCACACGGTGGATCATACTCTGGGTTCCACATGCATGTTTTAGCTGAAGGAAGAATCCCTTAAACCTGGAGAGTTGAGACCCATGGAATGGGTACCATGCAATATGACTTCAAAGGGTCTGCATTTGCTCACCGATCCTCACCAATCTGATCACTGTTGCGATTATGCCGCTGTACACACGCTTGATTCTCTTTCGGAGACATATAAATCCATAGGTGTTAAGATTCTTACTAGTCAGGTATATTCTTAGGCGTTTAATATGGGGTGTTGAGTCCCCTTCGTTGAGCAAGGAGTAGCTCTTGTCTATTACATATTTGGCTTATGGAACGGTGTCTGTGCTAATTTCAATCTCTGGTTTTATGCAGCACCCCAACTCACCATTCCCCTTAAGCAAGCATAAGTTGGTTTTCTACATTTGAGACCCTGTTCTGTTTTGTAATTCAGTTCCTGTGTAGCCAAGTTTACATTCCATGTATTAGTGATAACTTATGATGTTTCTTTTTCTCTGTGACTTATTTCACTTAGAATCATCGTACCTGAATCCACTCATTATGCTGCTAAGGGCCTGATGACATAGATTTCATTGCTGAGTGATATTGAATTGTACGTAAGTACCACAACTTCTTTATCCATTTTTCGCTTTCTGCGATATTGAACTTGTACCGTAAACGAGGTTCTTGTAAACAGAGCCGTCCCAAACTTTGGTGTGGCTGTGTCTTTTTGATTTTAATTTCCCTAAGCTAAAGGACCATAAGTGGAAGTGCCCTAGGCTCTGTTGCTTTGTTTTTTAGATGTTTCAGGAAACACCATACACTTCTCCAGAGTGGCTGTTTGCAATTTATATCCCGCCCATCAGCATAAGAAGGCTCCCAGTTCTCCATGGACTGGCCTGCCTTTCTGGATTTTACACTTTTTTCAGATGGCCCTTTTGACCGGGCGGCAGTGAGACTTCATTGTAGTGCAGATTTCCTTTGCAAGCTTGCTTGGTTGGCCAAAAAGGGCGTATGCGTTTTTTCCTGAATATATTCAGGAAAAAACGCATACGCACTTTTTGGCCAAGTGCATCATTGTGGACGTTCTGCCTCTTTTCCTATGCTTTACATGCAATTCCAGTCTACCTCCTGAAATCGGTTTCTTGCAATTCTGCCCCGCTTTCAAGTCCTCTTTGCAGCCTTACTTCAATATATTTTTGGACGATAGCTGTCATTTATAACTCTGCAGGTTTGTGAATTACAGTGCCCCTGAGCTCCTTTCTTCAACTCGCTTTCTTGTGAGCTGGCCGCTACACCGCAGGATTGCTTCAGGCCCTAGTGTGGTTCCGGCATGGCACGCTGAGCCTTTGGTTAATTCCTCTTCCTGGTGGGAAATGAGAGTTAAATTTGCCCGTCCAGACACCTCCAGCTAGTCTCTCATTGGTTCTCCCTATTCCTGTTCATTTTCCGCAGAAATTGCAAACTGGGCCAAACAGGAGGTTAAAGGCACTGACTCTCCAAGTGGGGAGAGTGTTAGTAAAGCGTCTGGAATGTTGCACCCGAGTACCAGGGGACGAAAACTGAGACACATTTGAACACGTTTCCCGATCACATGGTGGATCATACTCTGGGTTCCACATGCATGTTTTAGCTGAAGGAAGAATCCCTTAAACCTGGATAGTTGAGACCCATGGAATGGGTACCATACAATATGACTTCAAAGGGTCTGCATTTGCTCACCGATCCTCACCAATCCTATCACTGCTGCGTTTATGCCACTGTAGACATGCTTGATTCTCTTTCGGAGACATATAAATCCATAGGTTTTAAGATTCTTACTAGTCAGGTATATTCTTAGGCGTTTAATATGGGGTGTTGAGTCCACTTCGTTGAGCAAGGAGTAGCTCTTGTCTATTACATATTTGGCTTATGGAACGGTATCTGTGCTAATTTCAAACTCTGGTTTTATGCAGCACCCCAACTCACCATTCCCCTTAAGCAAGCATAAGTTGGTTTTCTACATTTGAGACCCTGTTCTGTTTTGTAATTCAGTTCCTGTGTAGCCAAGTTTACATTCCATGTATTAGTGATAACTTATGATGTTTCTTTTTCTGTGTGACTTATTTCACTTAGAATCATCGTACCTGAATACACTCATTATGCTGCTAAGGGCCTGATGACATAGATTTCATTGCTGAGTGATATTGAATTGTACGTAAGTACCACAACTTCTTTATCCATTTTTCGCTTTCTGCGATATTGAACTTGTACCGTAAACGAGGTTCTTGTAAACAGAGCCGTCCCAAACTTTGGGGTGGCTGTGTCTTTTTGATTTTAATTTCCCGAAGCTAAAGGACCATAAGTGGAAGTGCCCTAGGCTCTGTTGCTTTGTTTTTTAGATGTTTCAGGAAACACCATACATTTCTCCAGAGTGGCTGTTTGCAATTTATATCCCGCCCATCAGCATAAGAAGGCTCCCAGTTCTCCATGGACTGGCCTGCCTTTCTGGATTTTACACTTTTTTCAGATGGCCCTTTTGACCGGGGGGCAGTGAGACTTCATTGTAGTGCAGATTTCCTTTGCAAGCTTGCTTGGTTGGCCAAAAAGGGCGTATGCGTTTTTTCCTGAATATATTCAGGAAAAAACGCATACGCCCTTTTTAGCCAAGTGCATCACTGTGGACGTTCTGCCTCTTTTCCTATGCTTTACATGCAATTCCAGTCTACCTCCTGAAATCGGTTTCTTGCAATTCTGCCCCGCTTTCAAGTCCTCTTTGCAGCCTTACTTCAATATATTTTTGGACGATACCTGTCATTTATAACTCTGCAGGTTTGTGAATTACAGTGCCCTTGAGCTCCTTTCTTCAACTCGCTTTCTTGTGAGCTGGCCGCAACACCGCAGGATTGCTTCAGGCCCTAGTGTGGTTCCGGCATGGCACGCTGAGCCTTTGGTTAATTCCTCTTCCTGGTGGGAAATGAGAGTTAAATTTGCCCGTCCAGACACCTCCAGCTAGTCTCTCATTGGTTCTCCCTATTCCTGTTCATTTTCCGCAGAAATTGCAAACTGGGCCAAACAGGAGGTTAAAGGCACTGACTCTCCAAGTGGGGAGAGTGTTAGTAAAGCGTCTGGAATGTTGCACCCGAGTACCAGGGGACGAAAACTGAGACACATTTGAACACGTTTCCCGATCACACGGTGGATCATACTCTGGGTTCCACATGCATGTTTTAGCTGAAGGAAGAATCCCTTAAACCTGGAGAGTTGAGACCCATGGAATGGGTACCATGCAATATGACTTCAAAGGGTCTGCATTTGCTCACCGAACCTCACCAATCCTATCACTGCTGCGTTTATGCCATTGTACACATGCTTGATTCTCTTTCGGAGACATATAAATGCATAGGTTTTAAGATTCTTACTAGTCAGGTATATTCTTAGGCGTTTAATATGGGTGTTGAGTCCACTTCGTTGAGCAAGGAGTAGCTGTTGTCTATTACATATTTGGCTTATGGAACGGTATCTGTGCTAATTTCAATGTCTGGTTTTATGCAGCACCCCAACTCACCATTCCCCTTAAGCAAGCATAAGTTGGTTTTCTACATTTGAGACCCTATTCTGTTTTGTAATTCAGTTCCTGTGTAGCCACGTTTACATTCCGTGTATTAGTGATACCTTTTGATGTTTGTTTTTCTTTGTGACTTATTTCACTTAGAATCATCGTACCTGAATCCACTCATTATGCTGCTACTGGCCTGATGACATAGATTTCATTGCTGAGTGATATTGCATTGTACGTAATACCACAAGTTCTTTATCCATTTTTCGATTTCTGTGATATTGAACTTGTACCGTAAATGAGGTTCTTGTAAACAGAGCTGTCCCAAACTTTGGGGTGGCTGTGTCTTTTTGATTTTAATTTCCCTAAGCTATAGGACCATAAGAGGAAGTTCCCTAGGCTCTGTTGCTTTGTTTTCTAGATGTTTCAGGAAACACCATACACTTCTTCAGTGTGGCCCTTTGCAATTTACATCCCACCCATCAGCATAAGAAGGCCCCCAGTTCTCCATGGCCTGTCCTGCCTTTCTGGATTTTACACATTTTTCAGATGGCCCTGTTGAGCGGGGGGGGCAGTGAGACTTCACTGTAGTGCAGATTTCCTTTGCAAGCTTGCTTGGTTGGCCAAAAAGGGCGTATGCGTTTTTTCCTGAATATATTCAGGAAAAAACGCATACGCCCTTTTTGGCCAAGTGCATCATTGTGGACGTTCTGCCTCTTTTCCTATGCTTTACATGCAATTCCAGTCTACATCCTGAAATTGGTTTCCTGCAATTCTGCCCCGCTTTCAAGTCCTCTTGGCAGCCTTACTTCAATATATTTTTGGACGATAGCTGTCATTTATAACTCTGCATGTTTGTGAATTACAGTGCCCCTGAGATCCTTTCTTCAACTCGCTTTCTTGTGAGCTGGCCGCGACACCGCAGGATTGCTTCAGGCCCTAGTGTGGTTCTGGCACGGCACGCTGAGCCTTTGGTTAATTCCTCTTCCTGTTGGGAAATGAGAGTTAAATTTGCCCGTCCAGACACCTCCAGCTAGTCTCTCATTGGTTCTCCCTATTCCTGTTCATTTTCCGCAGAAATTGCAAACTGGGCCCAACAGGAGGTTAAAGGCACTGACTCTCCAAGTGGGGAGAGTGTTAGTAAAGCGTCTGGAATGTTGCACCCGAGTACAAGGGGACGAAAACTGAGACACATTTGAACACGTTTCCCGATCACACGGTGGATCATACTCTGGGTTCCACATGCATGTTTTAGCTGAAGGAAGAATCCCTTAAACCTGGAGAGTTGAGACCCATGGAATGGGTACCATGCAATATGACTTCAAAGGGTCTGCATTTGCTCACCGAACCTCACCAATCCTATCACTGCTGCGTTTATGCCGCTGTACACATGCTTGATTCTCTTTCGGAGACATATAAATCCATAGGTGTTAAGATTCTTACTAGTCAGGTATATTCTTAGGCGTTTAATATGGGGTGTTGAGTCCCCTTCGTTGAGCAAGGAGTAGCTCTTGTCTATTACATATTTGGCTTATGGAACGGTATTTGTGCTAATTTCAATCTCTGGTTTTATGCAGCACCCCAACTCACCATTCCCCTTAAGCAAGCATAAGTTGGTTTTCTACATTTGAGACCCTGTTCTGTTTTGTAATTCAGTTCCTGTGTAGCCAAGTTTACATTCCATGTATTAGTGATAACTTATGATGTTTCTTTTTCTCTGTGACTTATTTCACTTAGAATCATCGTACCTGAATCCACTCATTATGCTGCTAAGGGCCTGATGACATAGATTTCATTGCTGAGTG
This sequence comes from Grampus griseus, assembly GCF_964374135.1. Taxonomy (NCBI): domain Eukaryota; kingdom Metazoa; phylum Chordata; class Mammalia; order Artiodactyla; family Delphinidae; genus Grampus; species Grampus griseus. The sequence goes on from NW_028133012.1 coordinate 154,501, forward strand.
ATATTGCATTGTACGTAAGCACCTCAACTTCTTTATCCATTTCTCGCTTTCTGCGATATTGAACTTGTACCGTAAATGAGGGTCTTGTAAACAGAGCCGTCCCAACCTTTGTGGTGGCTGTGTCTTTTTGATTTTAATTTCCCTAAGGTATAAGACCATAAGTGGAAGTGCCCTAGGCTCTGTTGCTTTGTTTTTTAGATGTTTCAGGAAACACCATACACTTCTCCAGAGTGGCTGTTTGCAATTTACATCCCGCCCATCAGCATAAGAAGCCTCCCAGTTCTCCATGGCCTGTCCTGTCTTTCTGGATTTTACACATTTTTCAGATAGACCTGTTGACCGGCTGGGGGGGGCAGTGAGACTTCTTGTAGTGCAGATTTCCTTTGCAAGCTTGCTTGGTTGGCCAAAAAGTGCGTATGCGTTTTTTCCTGAATATATTCAGGAAAAAACGCATACGCCCTTTTTGGCCAAGTGCATCATTGTGGACCTTCTGCCTCTTTTCCTATGCTTTACATGCAATTCCAGTCTACCTGCTGAAATCGGTTTCCTGCAATTCTGCCCCGCTTTCAAGTCCTCTTGGCAGCCTTACTTCAATATATTTTTGGACGATAGCTGTCATTTATAACTCTGCAGGTTTGTGAATTACAGGGCCCCTGAGCTCCTTTCTTCAACTCGCTTTCTTGTGAGCTGGCCGCAACACCGCAGAATTGCTTCAGGCCCTAGTGTGGTTCCGGCATGGCACGCTGAGCCTTTGGTTAATTCCTCTTCCTGGTGGGAAATGAGAGTTAAATTTGCCTGTCCAGACACCTCCAGCTAGTCTCTCATTGGTTCTCCCTATTCCTGTTCATTTTCCGCAGAAATTGCAAACTGGGCCAAACAGGAGGTTAAAGGCACTGACCCTCCAAGTGGGGAGCGTGTTAGTAAAGCGTCTGGAATGTTGCACCCGAGTACCAGGGGACGAAAACTGAGACACATTTGAACACGTTTCCCGATCACACGTTGGATCATACTCTGGGTTCCACATGCATGTTTTAGCTGAAGGAAGAATCCCTTAAACCTGGATAGTTGAGACCCATGGAATGGGTACCATACAATATGACTTCAAAGGGTCTGCATTTGCTCACCAAACCTCACCAATCCGATAACTGCTGCGTTTATGCCGCTGTACACACTCTTGATTCTCTTTCAGAGACATATAAATCCATAGGTTTTAAGATTCTTACTAGTCAGGTATATTCTTAGGTGTTTAATATGGGGTGTTGAGTCCACTTCATTGAGCAAGCAGTAGCTCTTGTCGATTACACATTTGGCTTATGGAACGGTATCTGTGCTAATTTCAATCTCTGGTTTTATGCACCACCCCAACTCACATTTCCCCTTAAGCAAGCATAAGTTGGTTTTCTACATTTGAGACCCTGTTCTGTTTTGTAATTCAGTTCCTGTGTAGCCAAGTTTACATTTCGTGTATTAGTGATATCTTATGATGTTTCTTTTTCTGTGTGACTTTTTTCACTTAGAATCATCGTACCTGAATCCACTCATTATGCTGCTACGGGCCTGATGACATACATTTTATTGCTGAGTGATATTGCATTGTATGTAAGTACCACAACTTCTTTATCCATTTTTCGCTTTCTGTGATATTGAACTTATACCGTAAACGAGGTTCTTGTAAACAGAGCCTCCCAAACATTGGGGTGGCTGTGTCTTTTTGATTTTAATTTCCCTAAGCTATAGGACCATAAGTGGAAGTGCCCTAGGCTCTGTTGCTTTATTTTTTAGATGTTTCATGAAACACCATACACTTCTCCAGAGTGGCTCTTGGCCATTTACATCACGCCCATCAGCATAACAAGGCTCCCAGTTCTCCATGGCCTGTCCTGCCTTTCTGGATTATACACTTTTTTCAGATGGCCCTTTTGACCGGGGGGCAGTGAGACTTCATTGTAGTGCAGATTTCCTTTGCAAGCATGCTTGGTTGGCCAAAAAGGGTGTATGCGTTTTTTCCTGAATATATTCAGGAAAAAACGCATACGCCATTTTTGGCCCAGTGCATCATTGTGGACGTTCTGCCTCTTGTCCTATGCTTTACATGCAATTCCAGTCTACCTTCTGAAATCGGTTTCCTGCAATTCTACCCCGCTTTCAAGTCCTCTTGGCAGCCTTACTTCAATATATTTTTGGACGATAGCTGTCATTTATAACTCTGCAGGTTTGTGAATTACAGGTCCCCTGAGCTCCTTTCTTCAACTCGCTTTCTTGTGAGCTGGCTGCAACACCGCAGGATTGCTTCAGGCCCTAGTGTGGTTCTGGCATGGCACGCTGAGCCTTTGGTTAATTCCTCTTCCTGGTGGGAAATGAGACTTAAATTTGCCCGTCCAGACTCCTCCAGCTAGTCTGTCATTTGTTCTCCCTATTCCTGTTCATTTTCCGCAGAAATTGCAAACTGAGCCAAACAGGTGGTTAAAGGCACTTACTCTCCAAGTGGGGAGAGTGTTAGTAAAGCATCTGGAATGTTGCACCCGAGTACCAGGGGACGAAAACTGAGACACATTTGAAAACGTTTCCCGATCACACGTTGGATCATACTCTGGGTTCCACATGCATGTTTTAGCTGAAGGAAGAATCCCTTAAACCTGGAGAGTTGAGACCCATGGAATGGGTACCATGCAATATGACTTCAAAGGGTCTGCATTTGCTCACCGATCCTCACCAATCTGATCACTGTTTCGATTATGCCGCTGTACACACGCTTGATTCTCTTTCGGAGACTTATAAATCCATAGGTGTGAAGATTCTTACTAGTCAGGTATATTCTTAGGCGTTTAATATGGGGTGTTGAGTCCCCTTCATTGAGCAAGGAGTAGCTCTTGTCTATTACATATTTGGCTTATGGAACTGTGTCTGTGCTAATTTCAATCTCTGGTTTTATGCAGCACCCCAACTCACCATTCCCCTTAAGCAAGCATAAGTTGGTTTTCTACATTTGAGACCCTGTTCTGTTTTGTAATTCAGTTCCTGTGTAGCCAAGTTTACATTCCATGTATTAGTGATAACTTATGATGTTTCTTTTTCTGTGTGACTTATTTCACTTAGAATCATCGTACCTGAATACACTCATTATGCTGCTAAGGGCCTGATGACATAGATTTCATTGCTGAGTGATATTGAATTGTACGTAAGTACCACAACTTCTTTATCCATTTTTTGCTTTCTGCGATATTGAACTTGTACCGTAAATGAGGTTCTTGTAAACAGAGCCGTCCCAAACTTTGGTGTGGCTGTGTCTTTTTGATTTAAATTACCCTAAGCTAAAGGACCATAAGTGGAAGTGCCCTAGGCTCTGTTGCTTTGTTTTTTAGATGTTTCAGGAAACACCATACACTTCTCCAGAGTGGCTGTGTGCAATTTATATCCCGCCCATCAGCATAAGAAGGCTCCCAGTTCTCCATGGACTGGCCTGCCTTTCTGGATTTTACACTTTTTTCAGATGGCCCTTTTGACAGGGCGGCAGTGAGACTTCATTGTAGTGCAGATTTCCTTTGCAAGCTTGCTTGGTTGGCCAAAAAGGGCGTATGCGTTTTTTCCTGAATATATTCAGGAAAAAACGCATACGCCCTTTTTGGCCAAGTGCATCATTGTGGACGTTCTGCCTCTTTTCCTATGCTTTACATGCAATTCCAGTCTACCTCCTGAAATCGGTTTCTTGCAATTCTGCCCCGCATTCAAGTCCTCTTTGCAGCCTTACTTCAATATATTTTTGGACGATAGCTGTCATTTATAACTCTGCAGGTTTGTGAATTACAGTGCCCCTGAGCTCCTTTCTTCAACTCGCTTTCTTGTGAGCTGGCCGCAACACCGCAGGATTGCTTCAGGCCCTAGTGTGGTTCCGGCATGGCACGCTGAGCCTTTGGTTAATTCCTCTTCCTGGTGGGAAATGAGAGTTAAATTTGCCCGTCCAGACACCTCCAGCTAGTCTCTCATTGGTTCTCCCTATTCCTGTTCATTTTCCGCAGAAATTGCAAACTGGGCCCAACAGGAGGTTAAAGGCACTGACTCTCCAAGTGGGGAGAGTGTTAGTAAAGCGTCTGGAATGTTGCACCCGAGTACCAGGGGACGAAAACTGAGACACATTTGAACACGTTTCCCGATCACACGGTGGATCATACTCTGGGTTCCACATGCATGTTTTAGCTGAAGGAAGAATCCCTTAAACCTGGAGAGTTGAGACCCATGGAATGGGTACCATGCAATATGACTTCAAAGGGTCTGCATTTGCTCACCGAACCTCACCAATCCTATCACTGCTGCGTTTATGCCACTGTACACATGCTTGATTCTCTTTCAGAGACATATAAATGCATAGGTTTTAAGATTCTTACTAGTCATGTATATTCTTAGGGGTTTAATATGGGGTGTTGAGTCCTCATCGTTGAGCAAGGAGTAGCTGTTGTCTATTACATATTTGGCTTATGGAACGGTATCTCTGCTAATTTCAATGTCTGGTTTTATGCAGCACCCCAACTCACCATTCCCCTTAAGCAAGCATAAGTTGGTTTTCTACATTTGAGACCATATTCTGTTTTGTAATTCAGTTCCTGTGTAGCCAAGTTTACATTCCGTGTATTAGTGATACCTTATGATATTTGTTTTTCTGTGTGACTTATTTCACTTAGAATCATCGTACCTGAATCCACTCATTATGCTGCTACTGGCCTGATGACATAGATTTCATTGCTGAGTGATATTGCATTGTACGTAATACCACAAGTTCTTTATCCATTTTTCGATTTCTGCGATATTGAACTTGTACCGTAAATGAGGTTCTTGTAAACAGAGCTGTCCCAAACTTTGGGGTGGCTGTGTCTTTTTGATTTTAATTTCCCTAAGCTATAGGACCATAAGAGGAAGTTCCCTAGGCTCTGTTGCTTTGTTTTCTAGATGTTTCAGGAAACACCATACACTTCTTCAGTGTGGCTGTTTGCAATTTACATCCCGCCCATCAGCATAAGAAGGCCCCCAGTTCTCCATGGCCTGTCCTGACTTTCTGGATTTTACACATTTTTCAGATGGCCCTGTTGAGCGGGGGGGCAGTGAGACTTCACTGTAGTGCAGATTTCCTTTGCAAGCTTGCTTGGTTGGCCAAAAAGGGCGTATGCGTTTTTTCCTGAATATATTCAGGAAAAAACGCATACGCCCTTTTTGGCCAAGTGCATCATTGTGGACGTTCTGCCTCTTTTCCTATGCTTTACATGCAATTCCAGTCTACATCCTGAAATTGGTTTCCTGCAATTCTGCCCCGCTTTCAAGTCCTCTTGGCAGCCTTACTTCAATATATTTTTGGACGATAGCTGTCATTTATAACTCTGCAGGTTTGTGAATTACAGTGCCCCTGAGCTCCTTTCTTCAACTCGCTTTCTTGTGAGCTGGCCGCAACACCGCAGGATTGCTTCAGGCCCTAGTGTGGTTCCAGCATGGCACGCTGAGCCTTTGGTTAATTCCTCTTCCTGTTGGGAAATGAGAGTTAAATTTGCCCGTCCAGACACCTCCAGCTAGTCTCTCATTGGTTCTCCCTATTCCTGTTCATTTTCCGCAGAAATTGCAAACTGGGCCCAACAGGAGGTTAAAGGCACTGACTCTCCAAGTGGGGAGAGTGTTAGTAAAGCGTCTGGAATGTTGCACCTGAGTACCAGGGGACGAAAACTGAGACACATTTGAACACGTTTCCCGATCACACGGTGGATCATACTCTGGGTTCCACATGTATGTTTTAGCTGAAGGAAGAATCCCTTAAAACTGGAGAGTTGAGACCCATGGAATGGGTACCATGCAATATGACTTCAAAGGGTCTGCATTTGCTCAACCGAACCTCACCAATCCTATCACTGCTGCGTTTATGCCGCTGTACACATGCTTGATTCTCTTTCGGAGACATATAAATGCATAGGTTTTAAGATTCTTACTAGTCAGGTATATTCTTAGGCGTTTAATATGGGGTGTTGAGTCCACTTCGTTGAGCAAGGAGTAGCTGTTGTCTATTACATATTTGGCTTATGGAACGGTATCTGTGCTAATTTCAATGTCTGGTTTTATGCAGCACCCCATCTCACCATTCCCCTTAAGCAAGCATAAGTTGGTTTTCTACATTTGAGACCATATTCTGTTTTGTAATTCAGTTCCTGTGTAGCCAAGTTTACATTCCGTGTATTAGTGATACCTTATGATGTTTCTTTTTCTGTGTGACTTATTTCACTTAGAATCATCGTACCTGAATCCACTCATTATGCTGCTACTGGCCTGATGACATAGATTTCATTGCTGAGTGATATTGCATTTTACGTAATACCACAAGTTCTTTATCCATTTTTCGAATTCTGCGATATTGAACTTGTACCGTAAATGAGGTTCTTGTAAACAGAGCTGTCCCAAACTTTGGGGTGGCTGTGTCTTTTTGATTTTAATTTCCCTAAGCTATAGGACCATAAGAGGAAGTTCCCTAGGCTCTGTTGCTTTGTTTTCTAGATGTTTCAGGAAACACCATACACTTCTTCAGTGTGGCTGTTTGCAATTTACATCCCGCCCTTCAGCATAAGAAGGCCCCCAGTTCTCCATGGCCCGTCCTGCCTTTCTGGATTTTACACATTTTTCAGATGGCCCTGTTGAGCGGGGGGGCAGTGAGACTTCACTGTAGTGCAGATTTCCTTTGCAAGCTTGCTTGGTTGGCCAAAAAGGGCGTATGCGTTTTTTCCTGAATATATTCAGGAATAAACGCATACGCCCTTTTTGGCCAAGTGCATCATTGTGGACGTTCTGCCTCTTTTCCTATGCTTTACATGCAATTCCAGTCTACATCCTGAAATTGGTTTCCTGCAATTCTGCCCCGCTTTCAAGTCCTCTTGGCAGCCTTACTTCAATATATTTTTGGACGATAGCTGTCATTTATAACTCTGCAGGTTTGTGAATTACAGTGCCCGTGAGATCCTTTCTTCAACTCGCTTTCTTGTGAGCTGGCCGTGACACCGCAGGATTGCTTCAGGCCCTAGTGTGGTTCCGGCATGGCACGCTGAGCCTTTGGTTAATTCCTCTTCCTGGTGGGAAATGAGAGTTAAATTTGCCCGTCCAGACACCTCCAGCTAGTCTCTCATTGGTTCTCCCTATTCCTGTTCATTTTCCGCAGAAATTGCAAACTGGGCCCAACAGGAGTTTAAAGGCACTGACTCTCCAAGTGGGGAGAGTGTTAGTAAAGCGTCTGGAATGTTGCACCCGAGTACCAGGGGACGAAAACTGAGACACATTTGAACACGTTTCCCGATCACACGGTGGATCATACTCTGGGTTCCACATGCATGTTTTAGCTGAAGGAAGAATCCCTTAAACCTGGAGAGTTGAGACCCATGGAATGGGTACCATGCAATATGACTTCAAAGGGTCTGTATTTGCTCACCGAACCTCACCAATCTTATCACTGCTGCGTTTATGCCGCTGTACACACGCTTGATTCTCTTTCGGAGACATATAAATCCGTAGGTTTTAAGATTCTTACTAGTCAGTTATATTCTTAGGCGTTTAATATGGGGTGTTGAGTCCACTTCGTTGAGCAAGGAGTAGCTCTTGTCTATTACATATTTGGCTTATGGAAAGGTATCTGTGTTAATTTCAATCTCTAGTTTTATGCAGCACCCCAACTCACCTTTCCCCTTAAGCAAGCATAAGTTGGTTTTCTACATTTGAGACCTTATTCTGTTTTGTAATTCAGTTCCTGTGTAGCCAAGTTTACATTCCGTGTATTAGTGATACCTTATGATGTTAATTTTTCTGTGTTACTTCTTTCACTTAGAATCATCGTACCTGAATCCACTCATTATGCTGCTACTGGCCTGATGACATAGATTTCATTGCTGAGTGATATTGCGTTGTACGTAAGTACCACAACTTCTTTATCCATTTTTCGCTTTCTGCGATATTCAACTTGTACCGTAAACGAGGTTCTTGTAAACAGAGCCGTCCCAAACTTTGGGGTGGCTGTGTCTTTTTGATTTTAATTTCCCTAAGCTATAGGACCATAAGTGGAAGTGCCCTAGGCTCTGTTGCTTTGTTTTTTAGATGTTTCAGGAAACACCATACACTTCTCCAGAGTGGCTGTTTGCAATTTACATCCGGTCCAGCAGCATAACAAGGCTCCCAGTTCTCCATGGCCTGTCCTGCCTTTCTGGATTTTACACTTTTTTCAGATGGCCCTTTTGACCGGGGGGTAGTGAGACTTCATTGTAGTGCAGATTTCCTTTGCAAGCTTGCTTGGTTGGCCAAAAAGGGCGTATGCGTTTTTTCCTGAATATATTCAGGAAAAAACGCATACGCCCTTTTTGGCCAAGTGCATCATTGTGGACGTTCTGCCTCTTTTCCTATGCTTTACATGCAATTCCAGTCTACCTCCTGAAATCGGTTTCCTGCAATTCTGCCTCGCTTTCAAGTCCTCTTGGCAGGCTTACTTCAATATGTTTTTGGACGATAGCTGTCATTTATAACTCTGCAGGTTTGTGAATTACAGGGCCCCGGAGCTCCTTTCTTCAACTCGCTTTCTTGTGAGCTGGCCGCAACACCGCAGGATTGCTTCAGGCCCTAGTGTGGTTCCGGCATGGCACGCTGAGCCTTTGGTTAATTCCTCTTCCTGGTGGGAAATGAGAGTTAAATTTGCCCGTCCAGACACCTCCAGCTAGTCTCTCATTGGTTCTCCCTATTCCTGTTCATTTTCTGCAGAAATTGCAAACTGGGCCAAGCAGGAGTTTAAAGGCACTGACTCTCCAAGTGGGGAGAGTGTTAGTAAAGCGTCTGGAATGTTGCACCCGAGTACCAGGGGACGAAAACTGAGACACATTTGAACACGTTTCCCGATCACACGGTGGATCATACTCTGGGTTCCACATGCATGTTTTAGCTGAAGGAAGAATCCCTTAAACCTGGAGAGTTGAGACCCTTGGAATGGGTACCATGCAATATGACTTCAAAGGGTCTGCATTTGCTCACCGATCCTCACCAATCCTATCACTGCTGCATTTATGCCGCTGTACACACGCTTGATTCTCTTTCGGAGACATATAAATCCATAGGTTTTAAGATTCTTACTAGTCAGGTATATTCTTAGGCGTTTAATATGGGGTGTTGAGTCCACTTCGTTGAGCAAGGAGTAGCTGTTGTCTATTACATATTTGGCTTATGGAACGGTATCTGTGCTAATTTCAATCTCTGGTTTTATGCAGCACCCCAACTCACCATTCCCCTTAAGCAAGCATAAGTTGGTTTTCTACATTTGAGACCCTATTCTGTTTTGTAATTCAGTTCCTGTGTATCCAAATTACATTCCGTGTATTAGTGATACCTTATGATGTTTCTTTTTCTGTGTGACTTATTTCACTTAGAATCATCATACCTGAATCCACTCATTATGCTGCTACTGGCCTGATGACATAGATTTCATTGCTGAGTGATATTGCATTGTACGTAAGTACCACAACTTCTTTATCCATTTTTCGCTTTCTGCGATATTGAACTTGTACCGTAAACGAGGTTCTTGTAAACAGAGCCGTCCCAAACTTTGGGGTGGCTGTGTCTTTTTGATTTTAATTTCCCTAATCTATAGGACCATAAGTGGAAGTGCCCTAGCCTCTGTTGCTTTGTTTTTTAGATGTTTCAGGAAACACCATACACTTCTCCAGAGTGGCTGTTGGTAATTTACATCCCGCCCATCAGCATAACAAGGCTCCCAGTTCTCCATGGCCTGTCCAGTCTTTCTGGATTTTACACATTTTTCAGATGGCCCTTTTGACGGGGGGGCAGTGAGACTTCATTTTAGTGCATATTTCCTTTGCAAGCTTGCTTGGTTGGCCAAAAACGGCGTATGGGTTTTTTCCTGAATATATTCAGGAAAAAACGCATATGCCCTTTTTGGCCAAGTGCATCATTGTGGACGTTCTGCCTCTTTTCCTATGCTTTACATGCAATTCCAGTCTACCTGCTGAAATCGGTTTCCTGCAATTCTGTCCCGCTTTCAAGTCCTCTTGGCAGCCTTACTTCAATATATTTTTGGATGATAGCTGTCATTTATAACTCTGCAGGTTTGTGAATTACAGGGCCCCTGAGCTCCTTTGTTCAGCTCACTTTATTGTGAGCTGGCCGCAACACCGCAGGATTGCTTCAGGCCCTAGTGTGGTTCCGGCATGGCACGCTGAGCCTTTGGTTAATTCCTCTTCCTGGTGGGAAATGAGAGATAAATTTGCCCGTCCAGACACCTCCAGCTAGTCTCTCATTGGTTCTCCCTATTCCTGTTCATTTTCCACAGAAATTGCAAACTGGGCCAAACAGGAGTTTAAAGGCACTGACTCTCCAAGTGGGGAGAGTGTTAGTAAAGCGTCTGGAATGTTGCACCCGAGTATCAGGGGACGAAAACTCAGACACATTTGAACATGTTTCCCGATCACACGGTGGATCATACTCTGGGTTCCACATGCATGTTCTAGCTGAAGAAAGAATCCCTTAAACCTGGAGAGTTGAGACCCATGGAATGGGTACCATGCAATATGAATTCAAAGGGTCTGCATTTGCTCACCGAACCTCACCAATTCTATCACTGCTGCTTTTATGTCGCTGTACACATGCTGGATTCTCTTTCGGAGACATATAAGTCCATAGGTTTTAAGATTCTTACTAGTCAGGTATATTCTTAGGCGTTTAATATGGGGTGTTGAGTCCACTTCGTTGAGCAAGCAGTAGCTCTTGTCTATTACATATTTGGCTTATGGAAAGGTATCTGTGCTAATTTCAACCTCTGGTTTTATGCAGCACCCCAACTCACCTTTCCCCTTAAGCAAGCATAAGTTGGTTTTCTACATTTGAGACCCTATTCTGTTTTGTAATTCAGTTCCTGTGTAGCCAAGTTTACATTCCGTGTATTAGTGATACCTTATGATGTTAATTTTTCTGTGTTACTTCTTTCACTTAGAATCATCGTACCTGAATCCACTCATTATGCTGCTACTGGCCTGATGACATAGATTTCATTGCTGAGTGATATTGCGTTGTACGTAAGTACCACAACTTCTTTATCCATTTTTCGCTTTCTGCGATATTCAACTTGTACCGTAAACGAGGTTCTTGTAAACAGAGCCGTCCCAAACTTTGGGGTGGCTGTGTCTTTTTGATTTTAATTTCCCTAAGCTATAGGGCCATAAGTGGAAGTGCCCTAGGCTCTGTTGCTTTGTTTTTTAGATGTTTCAGGAAACACCATACACTTCTCCAGAGTGGCTGTTGGCAATTTACATCCCGCCCATCAGCATAACAAGGCTCCCAGTTCTCCATGGCCTGTCCTGCCTTTCTGGATTATACACTTTTTTCAGATGGCCCTTTTGACCGGGGGGCAGTGAGACTTCATTGTAGTGCAGATTTCCTTTGCAAGCTTGCTTGGTTGGCCAAAAAGGGCGTATGCGTTTTTTCCTGAATATATTCAGGAAAAAACGCATACGCCCTTTTTGGCCAAGTGCGTCATTGTGGACGTTCTGCCTCTTTTCCTATGCTTTACATGCAATTCCAGTCTACCTCCTGAAATCGGTTTCCTGCAATTCTGCCTCGCATTCAAGTCCTCTTGGCAGGCTTACTTCAATATGTTTTTGGACGATAGCTGTCATTTATAACTCTGCAGGTTTGTGAATTACAGGGCCCCGGAGCTCCTTTCTTCAACTCGCTTTCTTGTGAGCTGGCCGCAACACCGCAGGATTGCTTCAGGCCCTAGTGTGGTTCCGGCATGGCACGCTGAGCCTTTGGTTAATTCCTCTTCCTGGTGGGAAATGAGAGTTAAATTTGCCCGTCCAGACACCTCCAGCTAGTCTCTCATTGGTTCTCCCTATTCCTGTTCATTTTCCGCAGAAATTGCAAACTGGGCCAAGCAGGAGTTTAAAGGCACTGACTCTCCAAGTGGGGAGAGTGTTAGTAAAGCGTCTGGAATGTTGCACCCGAGTACCAGGGGACGAAAACTGAGACACATTTGAACACGTTTCCCGATCACACGGTGGATCATACTCTGGGTTCCACATGCATGTTTTAGCTGAAGGAAGAATCCCTTAAACCTGGAGAGTTGAGACCCTTGGAATGGGTACCATGCAATATGACTTCAAAGGGTCTGCATTTGCTCAGCGATCCTCACCAATCCTATCACTGCTGCATTTATGCCGCTGAACACACGCTTGATTCTCTTTCGGAGACATATAAATCCATAGGTTTTAAGATTCTTACTAGTCAGGTATATTCTTAGGCGTTTAATATGGGGTGTTGAGTCCACTTCGTTGAGCAAGCAGTAGCTCTTGTCTATTACATATTTGGCTTATGGAACGGTATCTGTACTAATTTCAATCTCTGGTTTTATGCAGCACCCCAACTCACCATTTCCCTTAAGCAAGCATAAGTTGGTTTTCTACATTTGAGACCCTGTTCTGTTTTGTAATTCAGTTCCTGTGTAGCCAAGTTTACATTCCATGTATTAGTGATACCTTATGATGTTTCTTTTTCTGTGTGACTTATTTCACTTAGAATCATCGTACCTGAATCCACTCATTATGCTGCTACTGGCCTGATGACATAGATTTCATTGCTGAGTGATATTGCATTGTACGTAAGTACCACAACTTCTTTATCCATTTTTCGCTTTCTGCGATATTGAACTTGTACCGTATACGAGGTTCTTGTAAACAGAGCCGTCCCAAACTTTGGGGTGGCTGTGTCTTTTTGATTTTAATTTCCCTAAGCTATAGGACCATAAGTGGAAGTGCCCTAGGCTCTGTTGCTTTGTTTTTTAGATGTTTCAGGAAACACCATACACTTCTCCAGAGTGGCTGTTGGCAATTTACATCCCGCCCAGCAGCATAACAAGGCTACCAGTTCTCCATGGCCTGTCCTCCCTTTCTGGATTTTACACTTTATTCAGATGGCCATTTTGACCGGGGGGCAGTGAGACTTCATTGTAGTGCAGATTTCCTTTGCAAGCTTGCTTGGTTGGCCAAAAAGGGCGTATGCGTTTTTTCCTGAATATATTCAGGAAAAAACGCATACACCCTTTTTGGCCAAGTGCATCATTGTGGACGTTCTGCCTCTTTTCCTATGCTTTACATGCAATTCCAGTCTACCTCCTGAAATCGGTTTCCTGCAATTCTGCCTCGCTTTCAAGTCCTCTTGGCAGGCTTACTTCAATATATTTTTGGACGATAGCTGTCATTTATAACTCTGCAGGTTTGTGAATTACAGGGCCCCGGAGCTCCTTTCTTCAACTCGCTTTCTTGTGAGCTGGCCGCAACACCGCAGGATTGCTTCAGGCCCTAGTGTGGTTCCGGCATGGCACGCTGAGCCTTTGGTTAATTCCTCTTCCTGGTGGGAAATGAGAGTTAAATTTGCCCGTCCAGACACCTCCAGCTAGTCTCTCATTGGTTCTCCCTATTCCTGTTCATTTTCCGCAGAAATTGCAAACTGGGCCAAAAAGGAGGTTAAAGGCACTGACTCTCCAAGTGGGGAGAGTGTTAGTAAAGCGTCTGGAATGTTGCACCCGAGTATCAGGGGACAAAAACTCAGACACATTTGAACATGTTTCCCGATCACACGGTGGATCATACTCTGGGTTCCACATGCATGTTCTAGCTGAAGGAAGAATCCCTTAAACCTGGAGAGTTGAGACCCATGGAATGGGTACCATGCAATATGAATTCAAAGGGTCTGCATTTGCTCACCGAAACTCACCAATTCTATCACTGCTGCTTTTATGTCGCTGTACACACGCTGGATTCTCTTTCGGAGACATATAAATCCATAGGTTTTAAGATTCTTACTAGTCAGGTATATTCTTAGGCGTTTAATATGGGGTGTTGAGTCCACTTCGTTGAGCAAGCAGTAGCTCTTGTCTATTACATATTTGGCTTATGGAAAGGTATCTGTGCTAATTTCAACCTCTGGTTTTATGCAGCACCCCAACTCACCTTTCCCCTTAAGCAAGCATAAGTTGGTTTTCTACATTTGAGACCCTATTCTGTTTTGTAATTCAGTTCCTGTGTAGCCAAGTTTACATTCCGTGAATTAGTGATACCTTATGATGTTTCTTTTTCTGTGTTACTTCTTTCACTTAGAATCATCGTACCTGAATCCACTCATTATGCTGCTACTGGCCTGATGACATAGATTTCATTGCTGAGTGATATTGCGTTGTACGTAAGTACCACAACTTCTTTATCCATTTTTCGCTTTCTGCGATATTGAACTTGTACCGTAAACGAGGTTCTTGTAAACAGAGCCGTCCCAAACTTTGGGGTGGCTGTGTCTTTTTGATTTTAATTTCCCTAAGCTATAGGAACATAAGTGGAAGTGCCCTAGGCTCTGTTGCTTTGTTTTTTAGATGTTTCAGGAAACACCATACACTTCTCCAGAGTGGCTGTTGGCAATTTACATCCCGCCCATCAGCATAACAAGGCTGCCAGTTCTCCATGGCCTGTCCTCCCTTTCTGGATTTTACACTTTTTTCAGATGGCCCTTTTGACCAGGGGGCAGTGAGAGTTCATTGTAGTGTAGATTTCCTTTGCAAGCTTGCTTGGTTGGCCAAAAAGGGTGTATGCGTTTTTTCCTGAATATATTCAGGAAAAAACGCATATGCCCTTTTTGGCCAAGTGCATCATTGTGGACGTTCTGCCTCTTTTCCTATGCTTTACATGCAATTCCAGTCTACCTCCTGAAATCGGTTTCCTGCAATTCTGCCCCGCTTTCAAGTCCTCTTGGCAGGCTTACTTCAATATATTTTTGGACGATAGCTGTCATTTATAACTCTGCAGGTTTGTGAATTACAGGGCCCCGGAGCTCCTTTCTTCAACTCGCTTTCTTGTGAGCTGGCTGCAACACCGCAGGATTGCTTCAGGCCCTAGTGTGGTTCCGGCATGGCACGCTGAGCCTTTGGTTAATTCCTCTTCCTGGTGGGAAATGAGAGTTAAATTTGCCCGTCCAGACACCTCCAGCTAGTCTCTCATTGGTTCTCCCTATTCCTGTTCATTTTCCGCAGAAATTGCAAACTGGGCCAAGCAGGAGTTTAAAGGCACTGACTCTCCAAGTGGGGAGAGTGTTAGTAAAGCGTCTGGAATGTTGCACCCGAGTACCAGGGGACGAAAACTGAGACACATTTGAACACGTTTCCCGATCACACGGTGGATCATACTCTGGGTTCCACATGCATGTTTTAGCTGAAGGAAGAATCCCTTAAACCTGGAGAGTTGAGACCCTTGGAATGGGTACCATGCAATATGAATTCAAAGGGTCTGCATTTGCTCACCGAACCTCACCAATCCTATCACTGCTGCATTTATGCCGCTGTACACATGCTTGATTCTCTTTCGGAGACATATAAATCCATAGGTTTTAAGATTCTTACTAGTCAGGTATATTCTTAGGCGTTTAATATGGGGTGTTGAGTCCACTTCGTTGAGCAAGGAGTAGTTCTTGTCTATTACATATTTGGCTTATGGAACTGTATCTGTGCTAATTTCAATCTCTGGTTTTATGCAGCACCCCAACTCACCATTCCCCTTAAGCAAGCATAAGTTGGTTTTCTACATTTGAGACCCTGTTCTGTTTTGTAATTCAGTTCCTGTGTAGCCAAGTTTACATTCCGTGTATTAGTGATACCTTATGATGTTTCTTTTTCTGTGTGACTTATTTCACTTAGAAGCATCATACCTGAATCCACTCATTATGCTGCTACTGGCCTGATGACATAGATTTCATTGCTGAGTGATATTGCATTGTACGTAAGTAACACAACTTCTTTATCCATTTTTCGCTTTCTGCGATATTGAACTTGTACCGTATATGAGGTTCTTGTAAACAGAGCCGTCCCAAACTTTGGGGTGGCTGTGTCTTTTTGATTTTAATTTCCCTCAGCTATAGGACCATAAGTGGCAGTGCCCTAGGCTCTGTTGCTTTGGTTTTTAGATGTTTCAGGAAACACCATACACTTCTCCAGAGTGGCTGTTAGCAATTTACATCCCGCCCATCAGCATAAGAAGGCTCCCAATTCTCCATGGCCTGTCCTCCCTTTCTGGATTTTACACTTTTTTCAGATGGCCCTTTTGACCGGGGGGCAGTGAGACTTCATTGTAGTGCAGATTTCCTTTGCAAGCTTGCTTGGTTGGCCAAAAAGTGCGTATGCGTTTTTTCCTGAATATATTCAGGAAAAACGCATACGCCCTTTTGGGCCAAGTGCATCATTGTGGACGTTCTGCCTCTTTTCCTATGCTTTACATGCAATTCCAGTCTACCTCCTGAAATCGGTTTCCTGCAATTCTGCCCCACTTTCAAGTCCTCTTGGCAGCCTTACTTCAATATATTTTTGGACGATAGCTGTCATTTATAACTCTGCAGGTTTGTGAATTACAGGGCCCCTGAGCTCCATTCTTCAACTCGCTTTCTTGTGAGCTGGCCGCAACACCGCAGGATTGCTTCAGGCCCTAGTGTGGTTCCGGCATGGCACGCTGAGCCTTTGGTTAATTCCTCTTCCTGGTGGGAAATGAGAGTTAAATTTGCCCGTCCAGACACCTCCAGCTAGTCTCTCATTGGTTCTCCCTATTCCTGTTCATTTTCCGCAGAAATTGCAAACTGGGCCAAGCAGGAGTTTAAAGGCACTGACTCTCCAAGTGGGGAGAGTGTTAGTAAAGCGTCTGGAATGTTGCACCCGAGTACCAGGGGACGAAAACTGAGACACATTTGAACACGTTTCCCGATCACACGGTGGATCATACTCTGGGTTCCACATGCATGTTTTAGCTGAAGGAAGAATCCCTTAAACCTGGAGAGTTGAGACCCTTGGAATGGGTACCATGCAATATGAATTCAAAGGGTCTGCATTTGCTCACCGAACCTCACCAATCCTATCACTGCTGCATTTATGCCGCTGTACACACGCTTGATTCTCTTTCGGAGACATATAAATCCATAGGTTTTAAGATTCTTACTAGTCAGGTATATTCTTAGGCGTTTAATATGGGGTGTTGAGTCCACTTCGTTGAGCAAGGAGTAGTTCTTGTCTATTACATATTTGGCTTATGGAACTGTATCTGTGCTAATTTCAATCTCTGGTTTTATGCAGCACCCCAACTCACCATTCCCCTTAAGCAAGCATAAGTTGGTTTTCTACATTTGAGACCCTGTTCTGTTTTGTAATTCAGTTCCTGTGTAGCCAAGTTTACATTCCGTGTATTAGTGATACCTTATGATGTTTCTTTTTCTGTGTGACTTATTTCACTTAGAATCATCATACCTGAATCCACTCATTATGCTGCTACTGGCCTAATGACATAGATTTCATTGCTGAGTGATATTGCATTGTACGTAAGTACCACAACTTCTTTATCCATTTTTCGCTTTCTGCGATATTGAACTTGTACCGTATATGAGGTTCTTGTGAACAGAGCCGTACCAAACATTGGGGTGGCTGTGTCTTTTTGATTTTAATTTCCCTCAGCTATAGGACCATAAGTGGCAGTGCCCTAGGCTCTGTTGCTTTGGTTTTTAGATGTTTCAGGAAACACCATACACTTCTCCAGAGTGGCTGTTAGCAATTTACATCCCGCCCATCAGCATAAGTAGGCTCCCAATTCTCCATGGACTGTCCTCGCTTTGTGGATTTTACACTTTTTTCAGATGGCCCTTTTGACCGGGGGGCAGTGAGACTTCATTGTAGTGCAGATTTCCTTTGCAAGCTTGCTTGGTTGGCCAAAAAGGGCGTATGCGTTTTTTCCTGAATATATTCAGGAAAAACGCATACGCCCTTTTGGGCCAAGTGCATCATTGTGGACGTTCTGCCTCTTTTCCTATGCTTTACATGCAATTCCAGTCTACCTCCTGAAATCGGTTTCCTGCAATTCTGCCCCGCTTTCAAGTCCTCTTGGCAGGCTTACTTCAATATATTTTTGGACGATAGCTGTCATTTATAACTCTGCAGGTTTGTGAATTACAGGGCCCCTGAGCTCCATTCTTCAACTCGCTTTCTTGTGAGCTGGCCGCAACACCGCAGGATTGCTTCAGGCCCTAGTGTGGTTCCGGCATGGCTCGCTGAGCCTTTGGTTAATTCCTCTTCTTGGTGGGAAATGAGAGTTAAATTTTCCCGTCCAGACACCTCCAGCTAGTCTCTCATTGGTTCTCCCTATTCCTGTTCATTTTCCGCAGAAATTGCAAACTGGGCCAAACAGGAGGTTAAAGGCACTGACTCTCCAAGTGGGGAGAGTGTTAGTAAAGCGTCTGGAATGTTGCACCCGAGTATCAGGGGACAAAAACTCAGACACATTTGAACATGTTTCCCGATCACACGGTGGATCATACTCTGGGTTCCACATGCATGTTCTAGCTGAAGGAAGAATCCCTTAAACCTGGAGAGTTGAGACCCATGGAATGGGTACCATGCAATATGAATTCAAAGGGTCTGCATTTGCTCACCGAAACTCACCAATTCTATCACTGCTGCTTTTATGTCGCTGTACACACGCTGGATTCTCTTTCGGAGACATATAAATCCATAGGTTTTAAGATTCTTACTAGTCAGGTATATTCTTAGGCGTTTAATATGGGGTGTTGAGTCCACTTCGTTGAGCAAGCAGTAGCTCTTGTCTATTACATATTTGGCTTATGGAAAGGTATCTGTGCTAATTTCAACCTCTGGTTTTATGCAGCACCCCAACTCACCTTTCCCCTTAAGCAAGCATAAGTTGGTTTTCTACATTTGAGACCCTATTCTGTTTTGTAATTCAGTTCCTGTGTAGCCAAGTTTACATTCCGTGAATTAGTGATACCTTATGATGTTTCTTTTTCTGTGTTACTTCTTTCACTTAGAATCATCGTACCTGAATCCACTCATTATGCTGCTACTGGCCTGATGACATAGATTTCATTGCTGAGTGATATTGCGTTGTACGTAAGTACCACAACTTCTTTATCCATTTTTCGCTTTCTGCCATATTGAACTTGTACCGTAAACGAGGTTCTTGTAAACAGAGCCGTCCCAAACTTTGGGGTGGCTGTGTCTTTTTGATTTTAATTTCCCTAAGCTATAGGAACATAAGTGGAAGTGCCCTAGGCTCTGTTGCTTTGTTTTTTAGATGTTTCAGGAAACACCATACACTTCTCCAGAGTGGCTGTTGGCAATTTACATCCCGCCCATCAGCATAACAAGGCTCCCAGTTCTCCATGGCCTGTCCTCCCTTTCTGGATTTTACACTTTTTTCAGATGGCCCTTTTGACCAGGGGGCAGTGAGAGTTCATTGTAGTGTAGATTTCCTTTGCAAGCTTGCTTGGTTGGCCAAAAAGGGCGTATGCGTTTTTTCCTGAATATATTCAGGAAAAAACGCATACGCCCTTTTTGGCCAAGTGCATCATTGTGGACGTTCTGCCTCTTTTCCTATGCTTTACATGCAATTCCAGTCTACCTCCTGAAATCGGTTTCCTGCAATTCTGCCCCGCTTTCAAGTCCTCTTGGCAGGCTTACTTCAATATGTTTTTGGACGATAGCTGTCATTTATAACTCTGCAGGTTTGTGAATTACAGGGCCCCGGAGCTCCTTTCTTCAACTCGCTTTCTTGTGAGCTGGCCGCAACACCGCAGGATTGCTTCAGGCCCTAGTGTGGTTCCGGCATGGCACGCTGAGCCTTTGGTTAATTCCTCTTCCTGGTGGGAAATGAGAGTTAAATTTGCCCGTCCAGACACCTCCAGCTAGTCTCTCATTGGTTCTCCCTATTCCTGTTCATTTTCCGCAGAAATTGCAAACTGGGCCAAGCAGGAGTTTAAAGGCACTGACTCTCCAAGTGGGGAGAGTGTTAGTAAAGCGTCTGGAATGTTGCACCCGAGTACCAGGGGACGAAAACTGAGACACATTTGAACACGTTTCCCGATCACACGGTGGATCATACTCTGGGTTCCACATGCATGTTTTAGCTGAAGGAAGAATCCCTTAAACCTGGAGAGTTGAGACCCTTGGAATGGGTACCATGCAATATGAATTCAAAGGGTCTGCATTTGCTCACCGAACCTCACCAATCCTATCACTGCTGCATTTATGCCGCTGTACACACGCTTGATTCTCTTTCGGAGACATATAAATCCATAGGTTTTAACATTCTTACTAGTCAGGTATATTCTTAGGCGTTTAATATGGGGTGTTGAGTCCACTTCGTTGAGCAAGGAGTAGTTCTTGTCTATTACATATTTGGCTTATGGAACTGTATCTGTGCTAATTTCAATCTCTGGTTTTATGCAGCACCCCAACTCACCATTCCCCTTAAGCAAGCATAAGTTGGTTTTCTACATTTGAGACCCTGTTCTGTTTTGTAATTCAGTTCCTGTGTAGCCAAGTTTACATTCCGTGTATTAGTGATACCTTATGATGTTTCTTTTTCTGTGTGACTTATTTCACTTAGAATCATCATACCTGAATCCACTCATTATGCTGCTACTGGCCTAATGACATAGATTTCATTGCTGAGTGATATTGCATTGTACGTAAGTACCACAACTTCTTTATCCATTTTTCGCTTTCTGCGATATTGAACTTGTACCGTATATGAGGTTCTTGTGAACAGAGCCGTACCAAACATTGGGGTGGCTGTGTCTTTTTGATTTTAATTTCCCTCAGCTATAGGACCATAAGTGGCAGTGCCCTAGGCTCTGTTGCTTTGGTTTTTAGATGTTTCAGGAAACACCATACACTTCTCCAGAGTGGCTGTTAGCAATTTACATCCCGCCCATCAGCATAAGTAGGCTCCCAATTCTCCATGGACTGTCCTCGCTTTGTGGATTTTACACTTTTTTCAGATGGCCCTTTTGACCGGGGGGCAGTGAGACTTCATTGTAGTGCAGATTTCCTTTGCAAGCTTGCTTGGTTGGCCAAAAAGGGCGTATGCGTTTTTTCCTGAATATATTCAGGAAAAACGCATACGCCCTTTTGGGCCAAGTGCATCATTGTGGACGTTCTGCCTCTTTTCCTATGCTTTACATGCAATTCCAGTCTACCTCCTGAAATCGGTTTCCTGCAATTCTGCCCCGCTTTCAAGTCCTCTTGGCAGGCTTACTTCAATATATTTTTGGACGATAGCTGTCATTTATAACTCTGCAGGTTTGTGAATTACAGGGCCCCTGAGCTCCATTCTTCAACTCGCTTTCTTGTGAGCTGGCCGCAACACCGCAGGATTGCTTCAGGCCCTAGTGTGGTTCCGGCATGGCTCGCTGAGCCTTTGGTTAATTCCTCTTCTTGGTGGGAAATGAGAGTTAAATTTTCCCGTCCAGACACCTCCAGCTAGTCTCTCATTGGTTCTCCCTATTCCTGTTCATTTTCCGCAGAAATTGCAAACTGGGCCAAGCAGGAGTTTAAAGGCACTGACTCTCCAAGTGGGGAGAGTGTTAGTAAAGCGTCTGGAATGTTGCACCCGAGTACCAGGGGACGAAAACTGAGACACATTTGAACACGTTTCCCGATCACACGGTGGATCATACTCTGGGTTCCACATGCATGTTTTAGCTGAAGGAAGAATCCCTTAAACCTGGAGAGTTGAGACCCTTGGAATGGGTACCATGCAATATGAATTCAAAGGGTCTGCATTTGCTCACCGAACCTCACCAATCCTATCACTGCTGCATTTATGCCGCTGTACACATGCTTGATTCTCTTTCGGAGACATATAAATCCATAGGTTTTAAGATTCTTACTAGTCAGGTATATTCTTAGGCGTTTAATATGGGGTGTTGAGTCCACTTCGTTGAGCAAGGAGTAGTTCTTGTCTATTACATATTTGGCTTATGGAACTGTATCTGTGCTAATTTCAATCTCTGGTTTTATGCAGCACCCCAACTCACCATTCCCCTTAAGCAAGCATAAGTTGGTTTTCTACATTTGAGACCCTGTTCTGTTTTGTAATTCAGTTCCTGTGTAGCCAAGTTTACATTCCGTGTATTAGTGATACCTTATGATGTTTCTTTTTCTGTGTGACTTATTTCATTTAGAAGCATCATACCTGAATCCACTCATTATGCTGCTACTGGCCTGATGACATAGATTTCATTGCTGAGTGATATTGCATTGTACGTAAGTAACACAACTTCTTTATCCATTTTTCGCTTTCTGCGATATTGAACTTGTACCGTATATGAGGTTCTTGTAAACAGAGCCGTCCCAAACTTTGGGGTGGCTGTGTCTTTTTGATTTTAATTTCCCTCAGCTATAGGACCATAAGTGGCAGTGCCCTAGGCTCTGTTGCTTTGTTTTTTAGATGTTTCAGGAAACACCATACACTTCTCCAGAGTGGCTGTTAGCAATTTACATCCCGCCCATCAGCATAAGAAGGCTCCCAATTCTCCATGGCCTGTCCTCCCTTTCTGGATTTTACACTTTTTTCAGATGGCCCTTTTGACCGGGGGGCAGTGAGACTTCATTGTAGTGCAGATTTCCTTTGCAAGCTTGCTTGGTTGGCCAAAAGGTGCGTATGCGTTTTTTCCTGAATATATTCAGGAAAAACGCATACGCCCTTTTGGGCCAAGTGCATCATTGTGGACGTTCTGCCTCTTTTCCTATGCTTTACATGCAATTCCAGTCTACCTCCTGAAATCGGTTTCCTGCAATTCTGCCCCACTTTCAAGTCCTCTTGGCAGCCTTACTTCAATATATTTTTGGACGATAGCTGTCATTTATAACTCTGCAGGTTTGTGAATTACAGGGCCCCTGAGCTCCATTCTTCAACTCGCTTTCTTGTGAGCTGGCCGCAACACCGCAGGATTGCTTCAGGCCCTAGTGTGGTTCCGGCATGGCTCGCTGAGCCTTTGGTTAATTCCTCTTCTTGGTGGGAAATGAGAGTTAAATTTGCCCGTCCAGACACCTCCAGCTAGTCTCTCATTGGTTCTCCCTATTCCTGTTCATTTTCCGCAGAAATTGCAAACTGGGCCAAACAGGAGGTTAAAGGCACTGACTCTCCAAGTGGGGAGAGTGTTAGTAAAGCGTCTGGAATGTTGCACCCGAATATCAGGGGACGAAAACTGAGACACATTTGAACATGTTTCCCGATCACACGGTGGATCATACTCTGGGTTCCACATGCATGTTCTAGCTGAAGGAAGAATCCCTTAAACCTGGAGAGTTGAGACCCTTGGAATGGGTACCATGCAATATGAATTCAAAGGGTCTGCATTTGCTCACCGAACCTCACCAATTCTATCACTGCTGCTTTTATGTCGCTGTACACACGCTGGATTCTCTTTCGGAGACATATAAGTCCATAGGTTTTAAGATTCTTACTAGTCAGGTATATTCTTAGGCGTTTAATATGGGGTGTTGAGTCCACTTCGTTGAGCAAGCAGTAGCTCTTGTCTATTACATATTTGGCTTATGGAAAGGTATCTGTGCTAATTTCAACCTCTGGTTTTATGCAGCACCCCAACTCACCTTTCCCCTTAAGCAAGCATAAGTTGGTTTTCTACATTTGAGACCCTATTCTGCTTTGTAATTAAGTTCCTGTGTAGCCAAGTTTACATTCCGTGTATTAGTGATACCTTATGATGTTTCTTTTTCTGTGTTACTTCTTTCACTTAGAATCATCGTACCTGAATCCACTCATTATGCTACTACTGGCCTGATGACATAGATTTCATTGCTGAGTGATATTGCGTTGTACGTAAGTACCACAACTTCTTTATCCATTTTTCGCTTTCTGCGATATTGAACTTGTACCGAATACGAGGTTCTTGTAAACAGAGCCGTCCTAAACTTTGGGGTGGCTGTGTCCTTTTGATTTTAATTTCCCTAAGCTATAGGACCATAAGTGGAAGTGCCCTAGGCTCTGTTGCTTTGTTTTTTAGATGTTTCAGGAAACACCATACACTTCTCCAGAGTGGCTGTTTGCAATTTACATCCCGCCCAGCAGCATAACAAGGCTCCCAGTTCTCCATGGCCTGTCCTGCCTTTCTGGATTTTACACTTTTTTCAGATGGCCCTTTTGACCGGGGGGCAGTGAGACTTCATTGTAGTGCAGATTTCCTTTGCAAGCTTGCTTGGTTGGCCAAAAAGGGCGTATGCGTTTTTTCCTGAATATATTCAGGAAAAAACGCATACGCCCTTTTTGGCCAAGTGCATCATTGTGGACGTTCTGCCTCTTTTCCTATGCTTTACATGCAATTCCAGTCTACCTCCTGAAATCAGTTTCCTGCAATTCTGCCCCGCTTTCAAGTCCTCTTGGCAGCCTTACTTCAATATATTTTTGGATGATAGCTGTCATTTATAACTCTGCAGGTTTGTGAATTACAGGGCCCCTGAGCTCCATTCTTCAACTCGCTTTCTTGTGAGCTGGCCGCAACACCGCAGGATTGCTTCAGGCCCTAGTGTGGTTCCAGCATGGCTCGCTGAGCCTTTGGTTAATTCCTCTTCTTGGTGGGAAATGAGAGTTAAATTTGCCCGTCCAGACACCTCCAGCTAGTCTCTCATTGGTTCTCCCTATTCCTGTTCATTTTCCTCAGAAATTGCAAACTGGGCCAAACAGGAGGTTAAAGGCACTGACTCTCCAAGTGGGGAGAGTGTTAGTAAAGCGTCAGGAATGTTGCAGCCGAGTACTAGGGGACGAAAACTGAGACACCTTTGAACACATTTCCCTATCACACGGTGGATCATATTCTGGGTTGCACATGCATGTTTTAGCTGAAGGAAGAATCGCTTAAAACTGGAGAGTTCAGACCCATGGAATGGGTACCATGAAATATGACTTCAAAGGGTCTGCATTTGCTCACCGGACCTCACAATCCTGTCACTGCTGTGTTTATGCCGCAGTACACACGCTTGATTCTCTTTTGGAGACATATAAATCCATAGGTTTTAAGATTCTTACTAGTCAGGTATATTCTTAGGCGTTTAATATGGGGTGTTGAGTCCACTTCGTTGAGCAAGGAGTAGCTCTTGTCTATTACATATTTGGCTTATGGAACGGTATCTGTGCTAATTTCAATCTCTGGTTTTATGCAGCACCCCAACTCACCTTTCCCCTTAAGCAAGCATAAGTTGGTTCTACATTAGAGACCCTGTTCTGATTTGTAATTCAGTTCCTGTGTAGCCAAGTTTACATTCCGTATATTAGTGATACCTTATGATGTTTCTTTTTCTGTGTGACTTATTTCACTTAGAATCATCGTACCTGAATCCATTCATTATGCTGCTACGGGCCTGATGACATAGATTTCATTGCTGAGTGATATTGCATTGTACGTAAGTACCACAACTTCTTTATCCATTTTTCGCTTTCTGCGATATTGAACTTGTACCGTAAATGAGGTCCTTGTAAACAGAGCCGTCCCAAACTTTGGGGTTGCTGTGTCTTTTTCATTTTAATTTCCCTAAGCTATAGGACCATAAGTGGAAGTGCCTTAGGCTCTGTTGCTTTGTTTTTTAGATGTTTCAGGAAACACCATACACTTCTCCAGAGTGGCTTTTGGCAATTTACATCACACCCATCAGCATAACAAGGCTCGCAGTTCTCCATGGCTTGTCCTGCCTTTCTGGATTTTACACTTTTTTCAGATGGCCCTTTTGACCGGGGGGCAATGAGGCTTCA
Organism: Grampus griseus; assembly: GCF_964374135.1. NCBI lineage: Eukaryota > Metazoa > Chordata > Mammalia > Artiodactyla > Delphinidae > Grampus > Grampus griseus. Next base: position 180,138 of record NW_028133012.1, read on the forward strand.
TTGTAGTGCAGATTTCCTTTGCAAGCTAGCTTGGTTGCCCAAAAAGGGCGTATGAGTTTTTTCCTGAATATATTCAGGAAAAAACGCATACAGCCTTTTTGGCCAAATGCATCATTGTGGACGTTCTGCCTCTTTTCCTATGCTTTACATGCAATTCCAGTCGACCTCCTGAAATCGGTTTCTTGCAATTCTGCCCCGCATTCAAGTTCTCTTGGCAGCCTTACTTCAATATATTTTTGGACGATAGCTGTCATTTATAACTCTGCAGGTTTGTGAATTACAGGGCCCCTGAGCTCCTTTCTTCAACTCGCTTTCTTGTGAGCTGGCCGCAACACCGCAGGAATGCTTCAGGCCCTAGTGTGGTTCCGGCATGGCATGCTGAGCCTTTGGTTAATTCCTCTTCCTGGTGGGAAATGAGAGTTCAATTTGCCCGTCCAGACACCTCCAGCTAGTCTCTCATTGGTTCTCCCTATTCCTGTTCATTTTCCGCAGAAATTGCAAACTGGGCCAAACAGGAGGTTAAAGGCACTGACTCTCCAAGTGGGGAGAGTGTTAGTAAAGCGTCTGGAATGTTGCACCCGAGTACCAGGGGACGAAAACTGAGACACATTTGAACACGTTTCCTGATCACACGGTGGATCATACTCTGGGTTCCACATGCATGTTTAAGCTGAAGGAAGAATCCCTTAAACCTGGAGAGTTGAGACCCATGGAATGGGTACCATGCAATATGACTTCAAAGGGTCTGCATTTGCTCACCGAACCTCACCAATCCTATCACTGCTGCTTTTATGTCGCTGTACACACGCTGGATTCTCTTTTGGAGACATATAAATCCATAGGTTTTAAGATTCTTACTAGTCAGGTATATTCTTAGGCGTTTAATATGGGGTGTTGAGTCCACTTCGTTGAGCAAGCAGTAGCTCTTGTCTATTACATTTTTGGCTTATGGAAAGATATCTGTGCTAATTTCAATCTCTGGTTATATGCAGCACCCCAACTCACCTTTCCCCTTAAGCAAGCATAAGTTGGTTTTCTACATTTGAGACCCTATTCTGTTTTGTAATTCAGTTACTGTGTAGCAAAGTTTACATTCCGTTTATTAGTGATACCTTATGATGTTTCTTTTTCTGTGTGACTTATTTCACTTAGAATCATCGTACCTGAATCCACTCATTATGCTGCTACAGGCCTGATGACATAGATTTCATTGCTGAGTGATATTGCATTGTACGTAAGTACCACAACTTCTTTATCCATTTTTCGCTTTCTGCGATATTGAACTTGTACCATAAACGAGGTTCTTGTAAACAGAGCCGTCCCAAACTTTGGGGTGGCTGTGTCTTTTTGATTTTAATTTCCCTAAGCTATAGGACCATAAGTGGAAGTGCCCTAGGATCTGTTGCTTTGTTTTTTAGATGTTTCAGGAAACACCATACACTTCTCCAGATTGGCTGTTGGCAATTTACATCCCGCCCATCAGCATAAGAAGGCTCCCAGTTCTCCATGGCCTGTCCTGCCTTTCTGGATTTTACACTTTTTTCAGATGGCCCTTTTGACCGGGGGGCAGTGAGACTTCATTGTAGTGCAGATTTCCTTTGCAAGCTTGCTTGGTTGGCCAAAAAGGGCGTATGCGTTTTTTCCTGAATATATTCAGGAAAAAACGCATACGCCCTTTTTGGCCAAGTGCATCATTGTGGACGTTCTGCCTCTTTTCCTATGCTTTACATGCAATTCCAGTCTACCTCCTGAAATCGGTTTCCTGCAATTCTGCCCCGCTTTCAAGTCCTCTTGGCAGCCTTACTTCAATATATTTTTGGACGATAGCTGTCATTTATAACTCTGCAGGTTTGTGAATTACAGGGCCCCTGAGCTCCTTTCTTCAACTCGTTTTCTTGTGAGCTGGCTGCGACACCGCAGGATTGCTTCAGGCCCTAGTGTGGTTCCGGCATGGCACGCTGAGCCTTTGGTTAATTCCTCTTCCTGGTGGGAAATGAGAGTTAAATTTGCCCGTCCAGACACCTCCAGCTAGTCTCTCATTGGTTCTCCCTATTCCTGTTCATTTTCCGCAGAAATTGCAAACTGGGCCAAACAGGAGGTTAAAGGCACTGACTCTCCAAGTGGGGAGAGTGTTAGTAAAGCGTCTGGAATGTTGCACCCGAGTACCAGGGGACGAAAACTGAGACACATTTGAACACGTTTCCCGATCACATGGTGGATCATACTCTGGGTTCCACATGCATGTTTTAGCTGAAGGAAGAATCCCTTAAACCTGGAGAGTTGAGACCCATGGAATGGGTACCATGCAATATGACTTCAAAGGGTCTGCATTTGCTCACCGAACCTCACCAATCCTATCAATGCTGCTTTTATGTCGCTGTACACACACTGGATTCTCTTTTGGAGACATATAAATCCATAGGTTTTAAGATTCTTACTAGTCAGGTATATTCTTAGGCGTTTAATATGGGGTGTTGAGTCCACTTCGTTGAGCAAGCAGTAGCTCTTGTCTATTACATTTTTGGCTTATGGAAAGATATTTGTGCTAATTTCAATCTCTGGTTATATGCAGCACCCCAACTCACCTTTCCCCTTAAGCAAGCATAAGTTGGTTTTCTACATTTGAGACCCTATTCTGTTTTGTAATTCAGTTCCTGTGTAGCCAAGTTTACATTCCGTTTATTAGTGATATCTTATGATGTTTCTTTTTCTGTGTGACTTATTTCACTTAGAATCATCGTACCTGAATCCACTCATTATGCTGCTACAGGCCTGATGACATAGATTTCATTGCTGAGTGATATTGCATTGTACGTAAGTACCACAACTTCTTTATCCATTTTTCGCTTTCTGCGATATTGAACTTGTACCGTAAACGAGGTTCTTGTAAACAGAGCCGTCCCAAACTTTGGGGTGGCTGTGTCTTTTTGATTTTAATTTCCCTAAGCTATAGGACCATAAGTGGAAGTGCCCTAGGATCTGTTGCTTTGTTTTTTAGATGTTTCAGGAAACACCATACACTTCTCCAGAGTGGCTGTTGGCAATTTACATCCCGCCCATCAGCATAAGAAGGCTCCCAGTTCTCCATGGCCTGTCCTGCCTTTCTGGATTTTACACTTTTTTCAGATGGCCCTTTTGACCGGGGGGCACTGAGACTTCATTGTAGTGCAGATTTCCTTTGCAAGCTTGCTTGGTAGGCCAAAAAGGGCGTATGCGTTTTTTCCTGAATATATTCAGGAAAAAACGCATACGCTCTTTTTGGCCAAGTGCATCATTGTGGACGTTCTGCCTCTTTTCCTATGCTTTACATGCAATTCCAGTCTACCTCCTGAGATCGGTTTCATGCAATTCTGCCCCGCTTTCAAGTCCTCTTGGCAGCCTTACTTCAATATATTTTTGGACGATAGCTGTCATTTATAACTCTGAAAGTTTGTGAATTACAGGGCCCCTGAGCTCCTTTGTTCAACTCACTTTCTTGTGAGATGGCCGCAACACCGCTGGATTGCTTCAGGCCCTAGTGTGGTTCCGGCATGGCACGCTGAGCCTTTGGTTAATTCCTCTTCCTGGTGGGAAATGAGAGTTAAATTTGCCCGTCCAGACACCTCCAGCTAGTCTCTCATTGGTTCTCCCTATTCCTGTTCATTTTCCGCAGAAATTGCAAACTGGGCCAAACAGGAGGTTAAAGGCACTGACTCTCCAAGTGGGGAGAGTGTTAGTAAAGCGTCTGGAATGTTGCACCCGAGTACCAGGGGACGAAAACTGAGACACATTTGAACACGTTTCCCGATCACACGGTGGATCATACTCTGGGTTCCACATGCATGTTTTAGCTGAAGGAAGAATCCCTTAAACCTGGAGAGTTGAGACCCATGGAATGGGTACCATGCAATATGACTTCAAAGGGTCTGCATTTGCTCACCGAACCTCACCAATCCTATCACTGCTGCGTTTATGCCGCTGTACACACGCTTGATTCTCTTTCGGACACATATAAATCCATAGGTTTTAAGATTCTTACTAGTCAGTTATATTCTTAGGCGTTTAATATGGGGTGTTGAGTCCACTTCGTTGAGCAAGGAGTAGCTCTTGTCTATTACATATTTGGCTTATGGAACGGTATCTTTGCTAATTTCAATCTCTAGTTTTATGCAGCACCCCAACTCACCTTTCCCCTTAAGCAAGCATAAGTTGGTTCTACATTAGAGACCCTGTTCTGATTTGTAATTCAGTTCCGGTGTAGCCAAGTTTACATTCCGTATATTAGTGATACCTTATGATGTTTCTTTTTCTGTGTGACTTATTTCACTTAGAATCATCGTACCTGAATCCACTCATTATGCTGCTACGGGCCTGATGACATAGATTTCATTGCTGAGTGATATTGCATTGTACGTAAGTACCACAACTTCTTTATCCATTTTTCGCTTTCTGCGATATTGAACTTGTACCGTAAATGAGGTTCTTGTAAACAGAGCCGTCCCAAACTTTGGGGTTGCTGTGTCTTTTTCATTTTAATTTCCCTAAGCTATAGGACCATAAGTGGAAGTGCCTTAGGCTCTGTTGCTTTGTTTTTTAGATGTTTCAGGAAACACCATACACTTCTCCAGAGTGGCTTTTGGCAATTTACATCGCACCCATCAGCATAACAAGGCTCCCAGTTCTCCATGGCCTGTCCTGCCTTTCTGGATTTTACACTTTTTTCAGATGGCCCTTTTGACCGGGGGGCAGTGAGACTTCATTGTAGTGCAGATTTCCTTTGCAAGCTTGCTTGGTTGGCCAAAAAGTGCGTATGCGTTTTTTCCTGAATATATTCAGGAAAAAACGCATACGCCCTTTTTGGCCAAGTGCATCATTGTGGACCTTCTGCCTCTTTTCCTATGCTTTACATGCAATTCCAGTCTACCTCCTGAAATCGGTTTCCTGCAATTCTGCCCCGATTTCAAGTCCTCTTGGCAGCTTTACTTCAATATATTTTTGGACGATAGCTGTCATTTATAACTCTGCAGGTTTGTGAATTACAGGGCCCCTGAGCTCCTTTCTTCAACTCGCTTTCTTGTGAGCTGGCGGCAACACCGCAGGATTGCTTCAGGCCCTAATGTGGTTCTGGCATGGCACTCCGAGCCTTTGGTTAATTCCTCTTCCTGGTGGGAAATGAGAGTTAAATTTGCCCATCCAGACACCTCCAGCTAGTCTCTCATTGGTTCTCCCTATTCCTGTTCATTTTCCGCAGAAATTGCAAACTGGGCCAAACAGGAGTTTAAAGGCACTGACTCTCCAAGTGGGGAGAGTGTTAGTAAAGCGTCTGGAATGTTGCACCCGAGTACCAGGGGACGAAAACTGAGACACATTTGAACACGTTTCCCGATCACACGGTGGATCATACTCTGGGTTCCACATGCATGTTTTAGCTGAAGGAAGAATCCCTTAAACCTGGAGAGTTGAGACCCATGGAATGGGTACCATGTAATATGACTTTAAAGGGTCTGCATTTGTTCACCGATCCTCACCAATCCGATCACTGCTGCGTTTCTTCCGCTGTACACACGCTTGATTCTCTTTCGGAGACATATAAATCCATAGGTTTTAAGATTCTTATTGTCAGGTATATTCTTAGGCGTTTAATATGGGGTGTTGAGTCCACTTCGTTGAGCAAGGAGTAGCTCTTGTCTATTACATATTTGGCTTATGGAACGGTATCTGTGCTAATTTCTATCTCTGGTTTTATGCAGCACCCCAACTCACCATTCCCCTTAAGCAAGCATACGTTGGTTTTCTGCATTTGAGACCCTGTTTTGTTTTGTAATTCAGTTCCTGTGTAGACAAGTTTACATTCCATATATTAGTGATAACTTATGATGTTTCTTTTTCTCTGTGACTTATTTCACTTAGAATCATCGTACCTGAATCCACTCATTATGCTGCTACTGGCCTGATGACATAGATTTCATTGCTGAGTGATATTGCATTGTACGTAAGTACCACAATTTCTTTATCCATTTTTCGCTTTCTGTGATATTGAACTTGTACCGTAAACGAGGTTCTTGTAAACAGAGCCGTCCCAAACTTTGGGGTCGCTGTGTCTTTTTGATTTTAATTTCTCTAAGCTATAGGACCATAAGTGGAAGTGCCCTAGGCTCTGTTGCTCTGTTTTTTAGATGTTTCAGGAAACACCATACACTTTTCCAGAGTGGCTGTTGGCAATTTATATCCCGCCCATCAGCATAACAAGGCTCCCAGTTCTCCATGGCCTGTCCTGCCTTTCTGGATTTTACACTTTTTTCAGATGGCCCTTTTGACCAGGGGGCAGTGAGACTTCATTGTAGTGCAGATTTCCTTTGCAAGCTTGCTTGGTTGGCCAAAAAGGGCGTATGCGTTTTTTCCTGAATATATTCAGGAAAAAACGCATACGCCCTTTTTGGCCAAGTGCATCATTGTGGACGTTCTGCCTCTTTTCCTATGCTTTACATGCAATTCCAGTCTACCTCCTGAAATCGGTTTCCTGCAATTCTGCCCCGATTTCAAGTCCTCTTGGCAGCCTTACTTCAATATATTTTTGGAAGATAGCTGTCATTTATAACTCTGCAGGTTTGTGAATTACAGGGCCCCTGAGCTCCTTTCTTCAACTCGCTTTCTTGTGAGCTGGCCGCAACACCGCAGGATTGCTTCAGGCCCTAGTGTGGTTCCAGCATGGCTCGCTGAGCCTTTGGTTAATTCCTCTTCCTGGTGGGAAATGAGAGTTAAATTTGCCCGTCCAGACACCTCCAGCTAGTCTCTCATTGGTTCTCCCTATTCTTGTTCATTTTCCGCAGAAATTGCAAACTGGGCCACACAGGAGGTTAAAGGCACTGACTCTCCAAGTGGGGAGAGTGTTAGTAAAGCGTCTGGAATGTTGCACCCGAGTACCAGGGGACGAAAACTGAGACACATTTGAACACGTTTCCCGATCACACGGTGGATCATACTCTGGGTTCCACATGCATGTTTTAGCTGAAGGAAGAATCCCTTAAACCTGGAGAGTTGAGACCCTTGGAATGGGTACCATGCAATATGACTTCAAAGGGTCTGCATTTGCTCACCGAACCTCACCAATCCTATCACTGCTGCGTTTATGCCACTGTACACACGCTTGATTCTCTTTCGGAGACATATAAATCCATAGGTTTTAAGATTCTTACTAGTCAGGTATATTCTTAGGCGTTTAATATGGGGTGTTGAGTCCACTTCGTTGAGCAAGCAGTAGCTCTTGTCTATTACATATTTGGCTTATGGAAAGGTATCTGTGCTAATTTCAATCTCTGGTTTTATGCAGCACCCCAACTCACCTTTCCCCTTAAGCAAGCATAAGTTGGTTTTCTACATTTGAGACCCTATTCTGTTTTGTAATTCAGTTCCTGTGTAGCCAAGTTTACATTCCGTGTATTAGTGATATCTTATGATGTTTCTTTTTCTGTGTGACTTATTTCACTTAGAATCATCGTACCTGAATCCACTCATTATGCTGCTACTGGCCTGATGACATAGATTTCATTGCTGAGTGTTATTGCATTGTACGTAAGTACCACAACTTCTTTATCCATTTTTCGCTTTCTGCGATATTGAACTTGTACCGTAAACGAGGTTCTTGTAAACAGAGCCGTCCCAAACTTTGGGGTGGCTGTGTCTTTTTGATTTTAATTTCCCTAAGCTATAGGACCATAAGTGGAAGTGCCCTAGGCTCTGTTGCTTTGTTTTTTAGATGTTTCAGGAAACACCATACACTTCTCCAGAGTGGCTGTTGGCAATTTACATCCCGCCCATCAGCATAAGAAGGCTCCCAGTTCTCCATGGCCTGTCCTGCCTTTCTGGATTTTACACTTTTTTCAGATGGCCCTTTTGACCGGGGGGCAGTGAGACTTCATTGTAGTGCAGATTTCCTTTGCAAGCTTGCTTGGTTGGCCAAAAAGGGCGTATGCGTTTTTTCCTGAATATATTCAGGAAAAAACGCATACGCCCTTTTTGGCCAAGTGCATCATTGTGGACCTTCTGCCTCTTTTCCTATGCTTTACATGCAATTTCAGTCTACCTCCTGAAATCGGTTTCCTGCAATTCTGCCCCGATTTCAAGTTCTCTTGGCAGCTTTACTTCAATATATTTTTGGACGATAGCTGTCATTTATAACTCTGCAGGTTTGTGAATTACAGGGCCCCTGAGCTCCTTTCTTCAACTCGCTTTCTTGTGAGCTGGCCGCAACACCGCAGGATTGCTTCAGGCCCTAGTGTGGTTCCGGCATGGCACGCTGAGCCTTTGGTTAATTCCTCTTCCTGGTGGGAAATGTGAGTTAAATTTGCCCGTCCAGACACATCCAGCTAGTCTCTCATTGGTTCTCCCTATTCCTGTTCATTTTCCGCAGAAATTGCAAACTGGGCCAAACAGGAGGTTAAAGGCACTGACTCTCCAAGTGGGGAGAGTGTTAGTAAAGCGTCTGGAATGTTGCACCCGAGTACCAGGGGACGAAAACTGAGACACATTTGAACACGTTTCCTGATCACACGGTGGATCATACTCTGGGTTCCACATGCATGTTTTAGCTGAAGGAAGAATCCCTTAAACCTGGAGAGTTGAGACCCATGGAATGGGTACCATGCAATATGACTTCAAAGGGTCTGCATTTGCTCACCGAACCTCACCAATCCGATCACTGCTGCGTTTATGCCGCTGTACACATGCTTGATTCTCTTTCGAAGACATATAAATCCATAGGTTTTAAGATTCTTAGTAGTCACGTATATTCTTAGGCGTTTAATATGGGGTGTTGAGTCCACTTCGTTGAGCAAGGAGTAGCTCTTGTCTATTACATATTTGGCTTATGGAACGGTATCTGTGCTAATTTCTATCTCTGGTTTTATGCAGCACCCCAACTCACCATTCCCCTTAAGCAAGCATAAGTTGGTTTTCTACATTTGAGACCCTGTTGTGTTTTGTAATTCAGTTCCTGTGTAGACAAGTTTACATTCCATATATTAATGATAACTTATGATGTTTCTTTTTCTCTGTGACTTATTTCACTTAGAATCATCGTACCTGAATCCACTCATTATGCTGCTACTGGCCTGATGACATAGATTTCATTGCTGAGTGATATTGCATTGTACGTAAGTACCACAATTTCTTTATCCATTTTTCGCTTTCTGTGATATTGAACTTGTACCGTAAACGAGGTTCTTGTAAACAGAGCCGTCCCAAACTTTGGGGTTGCTGTGTCTTTTTTATTTTAATTTCCCTAAGCTATAGGACCATAAGTGGAAGTGCCCTAGGCTCTGTTGCTTTGTTTTTTAGATGTTTCAGGAAACACCATACACTTCTCCAGAGTGGCTTTTGGCAATTTACATCCCACCCATCAGCATAACAAGGCTCCCAGTTCTCCATGGCCTGTCCTGCCTTTCTGGATTATACACTTTTTTCAGATGGCCCTTTTGACCGGGGGGCAGTGAGACTTCATTGTAGTGCAGATTTCCTTTGCAAGCTTGCTTGGTTGGCCAAAAAGGGCGTATGCGTTTTTTCCTGAATATATTCAGGAAAAAACGCATACGCCCTTTTTGGCCAAGTGCATCATTGTGGACGTTCTGCCTCTTTTCCTATGCTTTACATGCAATTCCAGTCTACCTCCTGAAATCGGTTTCTTGCAATTCTGCCCCGCTTTCAAGTCCTCTTGGCAGCCTTACTTCAATATATTTTCGGACGACAGCTGTGATTTATAACTCTGCAGGTTTGTGAATTACAGGGCCCCTGAGCTCCTTTGTTCAACTCACTTTCTTGTGAGCTGGCCGCAACACCGCAGGATTGCTTCAGGCCCTAGTGTGGTTCCGGCATGGCACGCTGAGCCTTTGGTTAATTCCTCTTCCTGGTGGGAAACGAGAGTTAAATTTGCCCGTCCAGACACCTCCAGCTAGTCTCTCATTGGTTCTCCCTATTCCTGTTCATTTTCCGCAGAAATTGCAAACTGGGCCCAACAGGAGGTTAAAGGCACTGACTCTCCAAGTGGGGAGAGTGTTAGTAAAGCGTCTGGAATGTTGCACCCGAGTACCAGGGGACGAAAACTGAGACACATTTGAACACGTTTCCCGATCACACGGTGGATCATACTCTGGGTTCCACATGCATGTTTTAGCTGAAGGAAGAATCCCTTAAACCTGGAGAGTTGAGACCCATGGAATGGGTACCATGCAATATGACTTCAAAGGGTCTGCATTTGCTCACCGAACCTCACCAATCCTATCACTGCTGCGTTTATGCCGCTGTACACATGCTTGATTCTCTTTCGGAGACATAAATCCATAGCTTTTAAGATTCTTACTAGTCAGGTATATTCTTAGGCGTTTAATATGGGGTGTTGAGTCCACTTCGTTGAGCAAGGAGTAGCTCTTGTCTATTACATATTTGGCTTATGGAACGGTATCTGTGCTAATTTCTATCTCTGGTTTTATGCAGCACCCCAACTCACCATTCCCCTTAAGCAAGCATAAGTTGGTTTTCTACATTTGAGACCCTGTTGTGTTTTGTAATTCAGTTCCTGTGTAGACAAGTTTACATTCCATATATTAGTGATAACTTATGATGTTTCTTTTTCTCTGTGACTTATTTCACTTAGAATCATCGTACCTGAATCCACTCATTATGCTGCTACTGGCCTGATGACATAGATTTCATTGCTGAGTGATATTGCATTGTACGTAAGTACCACAATTTCTTTATCCATTTTTCGCTTTCTGTGATATTGAACTTGTACCGTAAACGAGGTTCTTGTAAACAGAGCCGTCCGAAACTTTGGGGTTGCTGTGTCTTTTTTATTTTAATTTCCCTAAGCTATAGGACCATAAGTGGAAGTGCCCTAGGCTCTGTTGCTTTGTTTTTTAGATGTTTCAGGAAACACCATACACTTCTCCAGAGTGGCTTTTGGCAATTTACATCCCACCCATCAGCATAACAAGGCTCCCAGTTCTCCATGGCCTGTCCTGCCTTTCTGGATTATACACTTTTTTCAGATGGCCCTTTTGACCGGGGGGCAGTGAGACTTCATTGTAGTGCAGATTTCCTTTGCAAGCTTGCTTGGTTGGCCAAAAAGTGCGTATGCGTTTTTTCCTGAATATATTCAGGAAAAAACGCATACGCCCTTTTTGGCCAAGTGCATCATTGTGGACCTTCTGCCTCTTTTCCTATGCTTTACATGCAATTCCAGTCTACCTCCTGAAATCGGTTTCCTGCAATTCTGCCCCGCTTTCAAGTCCTCTTGGCAGCTTTACTTCAATATATTTTCGGACGACAGCTGTCATTTATAACTCTGCAGGTTTGTGAATTACAGGGCCCCTGAGCTCCTTTCTTCAACTCGCTTTCTTGTGAGCTGGCCGCAACACCGCAGGATTGCTTCAGGCCCTAGTGTGGTTCCGGCATGGCACGCTGAGCCTTTGGTTAATTCGTCTTCCTGGTGGGAAATGAGAGTTAAATTTGCCCGTCCAGACACCTCCAGCTAGTCTCTCATTGGTTCTCCCTATTCCTGTTCATTTTCCGCAGAAATTGCAAACTGGGCCAAACAGGAGGTTAAAGGCACTGACTCTACGAGTGGGGAGAGTGTTAGTAAAGCGTCTGGAATGTTGCACCCGAGTACCAGGGGACGAAAACTGAGACACATTTGAACACGTTTCCCGATCACACGGTGGATCATACTCTGGGTTCCACATGCATGTTTTAGCTGAAGGAAGAATCCCTTAAACCTGGAGAGTTGAGACCCATGGAATGGGTACCATGCAATATGACTTCAAAGGGTCTGCATTTGCTCACCGATCCTCACCAATCCGATCACTGCTGCGTTTATGCCGCTGTACACACGCTTGATTCTCTTTTGGAGACATATAAATCCATAGGTTTTAAGATTCTTACTAGTCAGGTATATTCTTAGGCGTTTAATATGGGGTGTTGAGTCCACTTCGTTGAGCAAGGAGTAGCTCTTGTCTATTACATATTTGGCTTATGGAACGGTATCTGTGCTAATTTCAATCTCTGGTTTTATGCAGCACCCCAACTCACCATTCCCCTTAAGCAAGCATAAGTTGGTTTTCTACATGTGAGTCCCTGTTGTGTTTTGTAATTCAGTTCCTGTGTAGACAAGTTTACATTCCATATATTAGTGATAACTTATGATGTTTCTTTTTCTCTGTGACTTATTTCACTTAGAATCATCGTACCTGAATCCACTCATTATGCTGCTACTGGCCTGATGACATAGATTTCATTGCTGAGTGATATTGCATTGTACGTAAGTACCACAATTTCTTTATCCATTTTTCGCTTTCTGTGATATTGAACTTGTACCGTAAACGAGGTTCTTGTAAACAGAGCCGTCCCAAACTTTGGGGTGGCTGTGTCTTTTTGATTTCAATTTCCCTAAGCTATAGGACCATAAGTGGAAGTGCCCTAGGCTCTGTTGCTTTGTTTTTTAGATGTTTCAGGAAACACCATACACTTCTCCAGAGTGGCTGTTTGCAATTTACATCCCGCCCATCAGCATAAGAAGGCTCCCAGTTCTCCATGGCCTGTCCTGCCTTTCTGGATTTTACACTTTTTTCAGATGGCCCTTTTGACCGGGGGGCAGTGAGACTTCAATGTAGTGCAGATTTCCTTTGCAAGCTTGCTTGGTTGGCCAAAAAGTGCGTATGCGTTTTTTCCTGAATATATTCAGGAAAAAACGCATACGCCCTTTTTGGCCAAGTGCATCATTGTGGACCTTCTGCCTCTTTTCCTATGCTTTACATGCAATTCCAGTCTACCTCCTGAAATCGGTTTCCTGCAATTCTGCCCCGCTTTCAAGTCCTCTTGGCAGCTTTACTTCAATATATTTTCGGACGACAGCTGTCATTTATAACTCTGCAGGTTTGTGAATTACAGGGCCCCTGAGCTCCTTTCTTCAACTCGCTTTCTTGTGAGCTGGCCGCAACACCGCAGGATTGCTTCAGGCCCTAGTGTGGTTCCGGCATGGCACGCTGAGCCTTTGGTTAATTCGTCTTCCTGGTGGGAAATGAGAGTTAAATTTGCCCGTCCAGACACCTCCAGCTAGTCTCTCATTGGTTCTCCCTATTCCTGTTCATTTTCCGCAGAAATTGCAAACTGGGCCAAACAGGAGGTTAAAGGCACTGACTCTCCGAGTGGGGAGAGTGTTAGTAAAGCGTCTGGAATGTTGCACCCGAGTACCAGGGGACGAAAACTGAGACACATTTGAACACGTTTCCCGATCACACGGTGGATCATACTCTGGGTTCCACATGCATGTTTTAGCTGAAGGAAGAATCCCTTAAACCTGGAGAGTTGAGACCCATGGAATGGGTACCATGCAATATGACTTCAAAGGGTCTGCATTTGCTCACCGATCCTCACCAATCCGATCACTGCTGCGTTTATGCCGCTGTACACACGCTTGATTCTCTTTTGGAGACATATAAATCCATAGGTTTTAAGATTCTTACTAGTCAGGTATATTCTTAGGCGTTTAATATGGGGTGTTGAGTCCACTTCGTTGAGCAAGGAGTAGCTCTTGTCTATTACATATTTGGCTTATGGAACGGTATCTGTGCTAATTTCAATCTCTGGTTTTATGCAGCACCCCAACTCACCATTCCCCTTAAGCAAGCATAAGTTGGTTTTCTACATGTGAGTCCCTGTTGTGTTTTGTAATTCAGTTCCTGTGTAGACAAGTTTACATTCCATATATTAGTGATAACTTATGATGTTTCTTTTTCTCTGTGACTTATTTCACTTAGAATCATCGTACATGAATCCACTCATTATGCTGCTACTGGCCTGATGACATAGATTTCATTGCTGAGTGATATTGTATTGTACGTAATACCACAACTTATTTATCCATTTTTCGCTTTCTGCGATATTGAACTTTTACGGTAAATGAGGTTCTTGTAAACAGAGCCGTCGCAAACTTTGGGGTGGCTGTGTCTTTTTGATTTTAATTTCCCTAAGCTATAGGACCATAAGTGGAAGTGCCCTAGGCTCTGTTGCTTTGTTTTTTAGATGTTTCAGGAAACACCATACACTTCTCCAGAGTGGCTGTTGGCAATTTACATCCCGCCCATCAGCATAAGAAGGCTCCCAGTTCTCCATGGCCTGTCCTGCCTTTCTGGATTTTACACTTTTTTCAGATGGCCCTTTTGACCGGGGGGGCAGTGAGACTTCATTGTAGTGCAGATTTCCTTTTCAAGCTTGCTTGGTTGGCCAAAAAGGGCGTATGCGTTTTTTCCTGAATATATTCAGGAAAAAACGCATACGCCCTTTTTGGCCAAGTGCATCATTGTGGACCTTCTGCCTCTTTTCCTATGCTTTACATGCAATTCCAGTCTACCTCCTGAAATCGGTTTCCTGCAATTCTGCCCCGCTTTCAAGTCCTCTTGGCAGCCTTACTTCAATATATTTTTGGACGATAGCTGTCATTTATAACTCTGCAGGTTTGTGAATTACAGGGCCCCTGAGCTCCTTTCTTCAACTCGCTTTCTTGTGAGCTGGCTGCGACACCGCAGGATTGCTTCAGGCCCTAGTGTGGTTCCGGCATGGCACGCTGAGCCTTTGGTTAATTCCTCTTCCTGGTGGGAAACGAGAGTTAAATTTGCCTGTCCAGACACCTCCAGCTAGTCTCTCATTGGTTCTCCCTATTCCTGTTCATTTTCCGTAGAAATTGCAAACTGGGCCAAACAGGAGGTTAAAGGCACTGACTCTCCAAGTGGGGAGAGTGTTAGTAAAGCGTCTGGAATGTTGCACCCGAGTACCAGGGGACGAAAACTGAGACACATTTGAACACGTTTCCCGATCACAGGGTGGATCATACTCTGGGTTCCACATGCATGTTTTAGCTGAAGGAAGAATCCCTTAAACCTGGAGAGTTGAGACCCATGGAATGGGTACCATGCAATATGACTTCAAAGGGTCTGCATTTGCTCACCGATCCTCACCAATCCGATCACTGCTGCGTTTATGCCGCTGTACACATGCTTGATTCTCTTTCAGAGACATATAAATCCATAGGTTTTAAGATTATTACTAGTCAGGTATATTCTTAGGCGTTTAATATGGTGTGTTGAGTTCACTTCGTTGAGCAAGGAGTAGCTCTTGTCTATTACATATTTGGCTTATGGAACGGTATCTGTGCTAATTTCTATCTCTGGTTTTATGCAGCACCCCAACTCACCATTCCCCTTAAGCAAGCATAAGTTGGTTTTCTACATTTGAGACCCTGTTGTGTTTTGTAATTCAGTTCCTGTGTAGACAAGTTTACATTCCATATATTAGTGATAACTTATGATGTTTCTTTTTCTCTGTGACTTATTTCACTTAGAATCATCGTACCTGAATCCACTGATTATGCTGCTACTGGCCTGATGACATAGATTTCATTGCTGAGTGATATTGCATTGTACGTAAGTACCACAATTTCTTTATCCATTTTTCGCTTTCTGTGATATTGAACTTGTACCTTAAACGAGGTTCTTGTAAACAGAGCCGTCCCAAACTTTGGGGTGGCTGTGTCTTTTTGATTTTAATTTCCCTAAGCTATAGGACCATAAGTGGAAGTGCCCTAGGCTCTGTTGCTTTGTTTTTTAGATGTTTCAGGAAACACCATACACTTCTCCAGAGTGGCTGTTTGTAATTTACATCCCGCCCATCAGCATAAGAAGGCTCCCAGTTCTCCATGGCCTGTCCTGCCTTTCTGGATTTTACACTTTTTTCAGATGGCCCTTTTGACCGGGGGGCAGTGAGACTTCATTGTAGTGCAGATTTCCTTTGCAAGCTTGCTTGGTTGGCCAAAAAGGGCGTATGCGTTTTTTCCTGAATATATTCAGGAAAAAACGCATACGCCCTTTTTGGCCAAGTGCATCATTGTGGACCTTCTGCCTCTTTTCCTATGCTTTACATGCAATTCCAGTCTACCTCCTGAAATCGGTTTCCTGCAATTCTGCCCCGCTTTCAAGTCCTCTTGGCAGCTTTACTTCAATATATTTTCGGATGACAGCTGTCATTTATAACTCTGCAGGTTTGTGAATTACAGGGCCCCTGAGCTCCTTTCTTCAACTCGCTTTCTTGTGAGCTGGCCGCAACACCGCAGGATTGCTTCAGGCCCTAGTGTGGTTCCGGCATGGCACGCTGAGCCTTTGGTTAATTCCTCTTCCTGGTGGGAAACGAGAGTTAAATTTGCCCGTCCAGACACCTCCAGCTAGTCTCTCATTGGTTCTCCCTATTCCTGTTCCTTTTCCGCAGAAATTGCAAACTGGGCCAAACAGGAGGTTAAAGGCACTGACTCTCCAAGTGGGGAGAGTGTTAGTAAAGCGTCTGGAATGTTGCACCCGAGTACCAGGGGACGAAAACTGAGACACATTTGAACACGTTTCCCGATCACACGGTGGATCATACTCTGGGTTCCACATGCATGTTTTAGCTGAAGGAAGAATCCCTTAAACCTGGAGAGTTGAGACCCATGGAATGGGTACCATGCAATATGACTTCAAAGGGTCTGCATTTGCTCACCGATCCTCACCAATCCTATCACTGCTGCGTTTATGCCGCTGTACACACGCTGGATTCTCTTTCGGAGACATATAAATCCATAGGTTTTAAGATTCTTACTAGTCAGGTATATTCTTAGGCGTTTAATATGGGGTGTTTAGTCAACTTCGTTGAGCAAGCAGTAGCTCTTGTCTATTACATATTTGGCTTATCGAAAGATATCTGTGCTAATTTCAATCTCTGGTTTTATGCAGCACCCCAACTCACCTTTCCCCTTAAGCAAGCATAAGTTGGTTTTCTACATTTGAGACCCTATTCTGTTTTGTAATTCAGTTCCTGTGTAGACAAGTTTACATTCCGTTTATTAGTGATACCTTATGATGTTTCTTTTTCTGTGTGACTTATTTCACTTAGAATCATCGTACCTGAATCCACTCATTATGGTGCTACAGGCCTGATGACATAGATTTCATTGCTGAGTAATATTGCATTGTACGTAAGTACCACAACTTCTTTATCCATTTTTCGCTTTCTGCGATATTGAACTTGTACCATACACGAGGTTCTTGTAAACAGAGCCGTCCCAAACTTTGGGGTGGCTGTGTCTTTTTGATTTTAATTTCTCTAAGCTATAGGACCATAAGTGGAAGTGTCCTAGGCTCTGTTGCTCTGTTTTTTAGATGTTTCAGGAAACACCATACATTTCTCCAGAGTGGCTGTTGGCAATTTACATCCCGCCCATCAGCATAAGAAGGCTCCCAGTTCTCCATGGCCTGTCCTGCCTTTCTGGATTTTACACTTTTTTCAGATGGCCCTTTTGACCGGGGGGCAGTGAGACTTCATTGTAGTGCAGATTTCCTTTACAAGCTTGCTTGGTTGGCCAAAAAGGGCGTATGCGTTTTTTCCTGAATATGTTCAGGAAAAAACGCATACGCCCTTTTTGGCCAAGTGCATCATTGTGGACGTTCTGCCTCTTTTCCTATGCTTTACATGCAATTCCAGTCTACCTCCTGAAATCGTTTCCCTGCAATTTTGCCCCGCTTTCAAGTCCTCTTGGCAGCCTTACTTCATTATATTTTTGGACGATAGCTGTCATTTATAACTCTGCAGGTTTGTGAATTACAGGGCCCCTGAGCTCCTTTGTTCAACTCGCTTTCTTGTGAGCTGGCCGCAACACCGCAGGATTGCTTCAGGCCCTAGTGTGGTTCCAGCATGGCTCGCTGAGCCTTTGGTTAATTCCTCTACCTGGTGGGAAATGAGAGTTAAATTTGCCCGTCCAGACACCTCCAGCTAGTCTCTCATTGGTTCTCCCTATTCCTGTTCATTTTCCGCAGAAATTGCAAACTGGGCCAAACAGGAGGTTAAAGGCACTGACTCTCCAAGTGGGGAGAGTGTTAGTAAAGCGTCTGGAATGTTGCACCCGAGTACCAGGGAATGAAAACTGAGACACATTTGAACACGTTTCTCGATCACATGGTGGATCATACTCTGGGTTCCACATGCATGTTTTAGCTGAAGGAAGAATCCCTTAAACCTGGAGAGTTGAGACCCATGGAATGGGTACCATGCAATATGACTTCAAAGGGTCTGTATTTGCTCACCGATCCCAACCAATCCGATCACTGGTGCCTTTATGCCGCTGTACACATGCTTGATTCTCTTTCGAAGACATATAAATCCATAGGTTTTAAGATTCTTAGTAGTCACGTATATTCTTATGCGTTTAATATGGGGTGTTGAGTCCACTTCGTTGAGCAAGGACTAGCTCTTGTCTATTACATATTTGGCTTATGGAATGGTATCTGTGCTAATTTCAATCTCTGGTTTTATGCAGCACCCCAACTCACCATTCCCCTTAAGCAAGCATAAGTTGGTTTTCTACATTTGAGACCCTGTCCTGTTTTGTAATTCAGTTCCTGTGTAGCCAAGTTTACATTCCATGTATTAGTGATAACTTATGATGTTTCTTTTTCTCTGTGACTTATTTCACTTAGAATCATCGTACCTGAATCCACTCATTATGCTTCTACTGGCCTGATGACATAGATTTCATTGCTGAGTGATATTGCATTGTACGTAAGTACCACAAATTCTTTATCCATTTTTCGCTTTCTGCGATATTGAACTTGTACCATAAACGAGGTTCTTGTAAACAGAGCCATTCCAAACTTTGGGGTGGCTGTGTCTTTTTGATTTTAATTTCCCTAAGCTATAGGACCATAAGTGGAAGTGCCCTAGGCTCTGTTGCTTTGTTTTTTAGATGTTTCAGGAAACACCATACACTTCTCCAGAGTGGCTGTTTGCAATTTACATCCCGCCCATCAGCATAAGAAGGCTCCCAGTTCTCCATGGCCTGTCCTGCCTTTCTGGATTTTACACATTTTTCAGATTGCCCGTTTGACCGGGGGGGCAGTGTGTCTTCATTTTAGTGCAGATTTCCTTTGCAAGCTTGCTTGGTTGGCCAAAAAGGGCGTATGCGTTTTTTCCTGAGTATATTCAGGAAAAAACGCATATGCCGTTTTTCGCCAAGTGCATCATTGTGGACGTTCTGCCTCTTTTCCTATGCTTTACATGCAATTCCAGTCTACCTCCTGAAATTGGTTTCCTGCAATTCTGCCCCGCTTTCAAGTCCTCCTGGCAGCCTTACTTCAATATATTTTTGGACGATAGCTGTCATTTATAACTCTGCAGGTTTGTGAATTACAGGGCCCCTGAGCTGCTTTCTTCAACTCGCTTTCTTGTGAGCTGGCCGCAACACCGCAGGATTGCTTCAGGCCCTAGTGTGGTTCTGGCATGGCACGCTGAGCCTTTGGTTAATTCCTCTTCCTGGTGGGAAATGAGAGTTAAATTTGCCCGTCCAGACACCTCCAGCTAGTCTCTCATTGGTTCTCCCTATTCCTGTTCATTTTCCGCAGAAATTGCAAACTGGGCCAAACAGGAGGTTAAAGGAACTGACTCTCCAAGTGGGGAGAGTGTTAGTAAAGCGTCTGGAATGTTGCACCCAAGTACCAGGGGAAGAAAACTGAGACACATTTGAACACGTTTCCCGATCACACGTTGGATCATACTCTGGGTTCCACATGAATGTTTTAGCTGAAGGAAGAATCCCTTAAACCTGGAGAGTTGAGACCCATGGAATGGGTACCATGCAATATGACTTCAAAGGGTCTGCATTTGCTCACCGATCCTCACCAATCCAATCACTGCTGCGTATATGCCGCTGTACACACGCTTGATTCTCTTTCGGAGACATATAAATCCATAGGTTTTAAGATTCTTACTAGTCAGGTATATTCTTAGGCGTTTAATATGGGGTGTTGAGTCCACTTCGTTGAGCAAGGAGTAGCTCTTGTCTATTACATATTTGGCTTATGGAATGGTATCTGTGCTAATTTCAATCTCTGGTTTTATGCAGCACCCCAACTCACCTTTCCCCTTAAGCAAGCATAAGTTGGTTTTCTACATTTGAGACCCTGTTGTGTTTTGTAATTCAGTTCCTGTATATCCAAGTTTACATTCCGTGTATTAGTGATATCTTATGATGTTTCTTTTTCTGTGTGACTTATTTCACTTAGAATCATCGTACCTGAATCCACTCATTATGCTGCTACTGGCCTGATGACATAGATTTCATTGCTGAGTGATATTGCATTGTACGTAAGTACCACATCTTCTTTATCCATTTCTCGCTTTCTGCAATATTGAACTTGTACCGTAAATGAGGTTCTTGTAAACAGAGCCGTCCCAAACTTTGGGGTGGCTGTGTCTTTTTGATTTTAATTTCCCTAAGCTATAGGACCATAAGTGGAAGTGCCCTAGGCTTTGTTGCTTTGTTTTTTAGATGTTTCAGGAAACACCATACACTTCTCCAGAGTGGTTGTTGGCAATTTACATCCCGCCCATCAGCATAACAAGGCTCCCAGTTCTCCATGGCCTGTCCTGCCTTTCTGGATTTTACACTTTTTTCAGATGGCCCTTTTGACCGGGGAGCAGTGAGGCTTCATTGTAGTGCAGATTTCCTTTGCAAGCTTGCTTGGTTGCCCATAAAGTGCGTATGCGTTTTTTCCTGTATATATTCAGGAAAAAACGCATACTTCCTTTGGGGCTAACTGCATCATTGTCGAAATTCTGTGACTTTTCATGTGCTTTAAAGACGAGTCCAATCTATCTCTTGAAATCTGTTTCTTGCAATTCTGTCTTGCATTCAGATCCTCTTCTTTGCCTTACCTCAACATATTTTTGGACGTTAGTTTTCATTTATAACTCTGCAGGTTTGTTAATTGCAGTGACCCTGAGCTCCATTTTTTAAGTTGCTCTTTTGTGACCTGGTCTCAAACCCGCAGAATTGCTTCAGGCCCTATTTTGGCTCTGGCGAGGCGGGCTGAGCCTTTTTTTAATTCTTATTCTTAATGGGAAATTAGAGTGACATGTGCCCGTCCAAACCCCTACAACTATTCTCTCATTGGTTCCCCCTCTTCCCGTTCATCCTCCTCACAATTTGCAAAATGTGTGAAACAGAAGTTTAAATGTGCTGATTCTCTAAGTGGGGAGATTCTAAGTAACGTGGCTGGAATGATGAACAGGAGCACCAGGAGAGGATAAATGAGGTGCATTTTAGACACATCTCCCGAGAACACGGTGTACAGTCCTCTGGGTTTTCCATGCATGTTTTAGCTGTAGGAAGATTCCTTGAACCTGCAGATTTGGGACCCATTGAATGGGTACCAGGTAGTATTACTTTAAAGGGTGTGCATTTCCTCACCCAACCTCACATTTCTCTTAGCGCGAACAGTTTCCAGCCTTATGTCTCATCCTGCTGTGTGTCTAGATGTGTTCAATCCATGTTGCATCACCGTCCCTGAGGAAAAGTTGTAAGAGGTTTTCTCTGTCTCTCTGTCGTTTATTTTTTTCAATTTATTACTATATTGGTTACAGCTGATTTTCAAAGCTCTGTTTCTTGCTGCTGTACATCCACTTGATTCACGTACAGAGAGACATCAATAAATTCTTTTTCAGATTCTTACCAGTCATAGATATTCTTTTCCGGTGACTTGAGTGTGCTGAGTGCAGTTCTTTTAGCTACCGTGTAGGCCTTGTTGATTATCAGTTTGGTATTTGGAATGGTATCTTTGCTAATTTCAACCTCCTGGATGATGCCTCACCCCTCCCCACCTTTCCCGTTTAGCAGCCTTACGCGTGTTTTCTACATATTTGACTATGTTTTTGTTTTGTAATTTATTTCATGTGTAGCCATTTTGGGTTCCAACTTTAAGTGATATCTTATGATATGTGTCTTTTTCTTTTTGAATTATGTCACTTAGAATGATCATACGTAACTCCTCCAGAGTTGTTACAACTGGCCATATTTCATTGATTTCCAGGCTGAGTAATATTCCACTCTACATAAGTACCACATCTCTATCCATTTTTTCCCTTCAGAGACATTTAAGTTATATCCTAGTCGAGGATCTTTTAAACAGAGAGGCAGTAAACATTGGGGTGCCTGTGTCCTCTCGATTTTTGTTTTTCCCAAGATATACGCCCATGAGTGCAAGTGCCCTATGCTCTGTAGCTCATTTTTTAGATGCTTTAGTAAACACAATACACTTCTCCAGAATGGCCGTTGGCAATATACATTTCCACTCTAAGCCTCACAGGGCTCCCTCTTCTCCTTGCCCTGTCCTGCATTTCTGGTGTTTACACTTTATGAGGATGGCTCTTCTGACTGATGCGAAGTGATATCTTTTGTAGTATTGATTTCCAGTGCCCACCTGTTTGGTTGGCTAAAAAAGTGTATGCCCTTTTCTTGAATATATACAGAAAAAAACGCATACAGCCTTTTTGGCCAACTGCAATGTTGGCAATGTTCAGCCCCTTTTCTTGTGCTTAATGGCGAGTCCTTTCTACCTCCTCAAATCCCTTTCCTGCCATTCTCCCTTGCTTACCAATCCTTTTCTCTGACTTTCCTCAAGACAGTTTTCAGTGATAGATATTTTCAACTCTGCAGTTTCGTGAATTTTACTGCCCCTGAGTTCCATTGTTCAACTTGTGTTTATGGGAACTGGCCACAAAGCAGTGGGATTTCCTCAAGCCCTATACTGTTTCCATGGGCAACCCTAGCCTTTGGTCAATTCGTCTTCCTGATTGGAAATTAGAGTGACATGTGCCTGTCTGAACACCTAGGACTTGTCTCTCATTGTTCCTCATCCTTCCGCTTCATCCTCTGGACAAATTCCAAACTGTACACAACAGGATGTTGACAGTGCTGATATCTCCAAGTGGGGAGACTGTTAGTAAAGACGCTGGAGGGGTGAACCCGAGCACCAGGAGATGAGGAGATGAGATGCCTTTTCCAAACTCTTCCCGATCAGACGGTATACCATCCTCTGGGTGTGACAGACACGTTTTAGCAGTAGAAAGAGTCCCATTCATGTAAGGAGAACACCAGGGCTTTTTCAAAATCAGTGTCTCCCCGAACCCCAAACTGGGGAATTTTTTAAGCTACGGCTACACATATGTTCATTAAGGGCCTTGGGAAGTAGGCAGAGTCCAAACTTTAGATGATTGAAGTCTTCAGGGTCAGAAGCACTCACCACCAGCTTCCCTTAGGTTACACTTTAACTGTCATTGATAGATGATGTCAATAAAAATATCTATTCTTTTTCCGATTATTTTCCCTTATAGGTTATTGCAAAATATTGAGTGTAGTTCCCTGTGCTATACAGTAGTTCCTTGTTGATGATCTATTTTATACATAGCAGTGTGTATGTGTTAATTCCAAACTGTTAATTTATCCCTCCTCCCACCTTTCCCCTTTGGTAATAATAAATTATAAGATTTTATACTTCTCAGAAATGGGGGAGCTGAAAGAGAGGTATCATTTTCAATGGAAAAGCATTTAAAACAAGATTGAAGCTTTAACCAAGATTATTAGATGTACATCCTTGGAAAGAAATCACTTCATTTCTCTAATATTGACCTGACAAATAAGACAACCCTTTTCACTGAACTTGCTTATAATAAAGTGATGGAAATATCAAATGGAAGTGTTAGAAACATCTTATTTTACCCGAGCCTTATAAACTGTTCTATGTTAACTAGAGTTTGGCTCATACATCTGTTCATTGAAGTTACAATAGTCTCAATTTCTATTACTGATCCTCCAGAGTGGACCCCAACAAGTGTCCCCCTGCCCAGTGTCATTGGGGCCAACAGATCGAGACTGAGTTTGGTTCACAAGCAAAGGAAACTTTATATTTTGATCAGAGAATGGAGAGGTGAGAGCATGCACTACCCCGTGGGCTGTGGGCTGGGCTGCTGTGTAGAGATCCTGTCAGAGTCAGTGGGAGGGAGGGGGCGGAGCTCTTGAGGGCCGGGTTGGCTGCAGCTCAGGCTCTATATCTCGGAGTCTGCACTGGGCCCCAGGAGCTGAGGTGTCGACCCAGCCATTCTGCACTAGGAAATCTGGTCTGAAGTGCCGGGTGTGGAACCTCTGCATGCGGGACCCTAGGAGCACGTAAAATTAGACAAAGCACAAAGGATAAAAAAGGTCAGACTTGACTTTATTGCCCAGATTCTATTTTTATCTCCCAGGGATTTTTCATGGGCTTTGCTGGGGACAAACTCCTCCTCTGCCTTTTGTCCCGTTCCTCATTCTTGGAGTGCTGAGGGTGCAGACCCTTCTTCTGTAACTGCTGAGTGCTGAGTTGGGAGCCCTCATACCAGGGGACGAGGGTCAGAACTTCTCCCCAGCAGCCTCCAGGTGACGTTGATTGGCCCCAGGACCCCTGCCTCCCTGCTCGTCCACCTGAGCACCAGCATTGGAAGTGTTATAGATTCTAATGACCTTTAAGGGTCCAGGAAAGAGATGTGCAGAGACGCTGTGGGGGCCGGTTTCACCCCGCCCCACATTTGTTCGGCCACCTTAGGCTGACCGTTTCTGCCAGCCTAGATGCTCTGACCAGTAGTCTGCTCTTTCTTCAATTAGGCCCCTGAATTAACGTAAAAACAGCACCAGGTGTCAGAGCCCTGCCCGCTCAACTCCCAGACAGTCCAGGGTCAGTGGTGATCAAGGACCATGATGGCCACTGAGTCAACAGCCTTTTGAAGTAAACAGGAGTCCAGCCGGTCTTATTGGCCACCATCATCACGGTGTCTGTAGGCTTTTCTATGGTGACAGTGTGATATACGGTTCCCCCACCAAGATTATTGGCTCCCCTGCGGGTGCAGTAAGTCCTGCAAGCAGTAGTCTACTCCTTCGGGACACACTATTGTTGTTTTATGAGAGAAACTCCAGGTCAAGTGATGTTCACACGAGTCGTCATGGTGCCCTGCTGCCCCCGGTTATCTCTCTGGATGTTGGAGTTGGAGAGCCTCCTCACTCGAGGTCGGTGTGCCCACGGAGCGAACCCTGCAACTTCAGGGCATGGTTGGTGATTAGGATCACCACGTGGGGTCCTTTTCCCTTAGGAGGGAGGTGGCCTTTTGGGCTGCTGATTTCCAGGGTTTTAGATACCGCCAGTATCTTGGCCAGATGTGGCAGTGGGCCAAGCCCCTTGGTGACTGTAGTTTATCCTACCTGGATGGCATTCTTGCGTTGTTCCATTTCAAGTGGTCCCAGTTTTTGCACTAATTCTCCAATGGCGATTCACCTTTCACCGGGAATGGAAAGGTCAAAGGGTTTAGCTCAATTAGGGAGTTCCAGGGCAAGGGTCTGAATTGACTGCTCTTTCCATTCTTGAAAGGCCACTTCTGGATTCTCTTCAAAAGGATCGTCATCTTTTCCTTTCAGTGTTTCATATAGAGGCCCAGCTAGTAGACTGTAGTTAGGGATCCAGAAGCAGCAAACCCTGGCCTCCCCAGGAACCCCTAAGCTGTCTTCTCGTTTTAGAAAGGGGTAAGGCTGCAAATGGTTTCTTCCCTTTCCTGGGATGGGCTTCTCCGACCTTGTGTGAGAATGAAGCCCAGGCAGGTCACCGCAGTCTGTGATATTTGAGCTTTTCTTGGACAACTTCTATCCTTTATTGGCTTGGTAGTTCAGAGGCCTCCTTAGTAGGGCTGGCGATCAGAATGTCGTCTGCATATTGAAGGAGGGTTTCCTTTTCCAGAGGTAGAACTTTTCGGTCTTTAGCTAAGCTTTCCCCAAAGATGGGGTGGGAATTTTTGAACCCTTGGGGCAAGACGGCCCGGAAGTATTGTTTTAGTTGTATGTTGAGTCCTGCCACTCACAAGCCAAAATTTCTTGTGACTCTGGGACTAATGGAATACAAAAGAAGGCATCATTGAAGACTAATACAGAATACCATGTCCTGGTGGTTGGTAGAATGACCAGCAGGGTGTAGGAATTAGGAGCAACTGGAGGTATATCCTCGGTGGCTTCACTGACTGTCCTGACATCCTTTACCAGGTCCCCAGCAGCCCATGGGGCTCTCGTGGTCAGGCCAATCCCAGGATATGGAGCTCTCCTGGGCAGGTACCCCACCCCCAACCCAGCCCACGGGGCTCTTGTGGTCAGGCCCCTCCCAGGATACAGAGCTACCCTTGCAGGTACCGTGGCAGGGCTGGGCACACAGGAACCGTGCACATAGCCCTCATTGAAGAGCACTCCAAGCTCACCTGTCGCTCAGAGCTGACACAGAGCACCTCAGAGCAGGACTTGGACTAACAAACAGCAGCTCCGACAGGTCTGTGACCCTGGGCATCACTCTGTGTGGCCTCCCTCCACCTGGTCTTCCAGAGACTTCCACTGCACCCGGGGCACCAGGCCTCTGTCTCCAACCACCACCCACCCCTCCTCTCCCTGACTCCTGGGTTCCTCTCATTAAGAGAGGGTTTTCTTGAAGTTGTCTCCCACTCATGGGCCAGATAAAATGATTAGAAAACAAGCCAAAGCTGCAGCCCCTTGTCTATCCTGACTCTCAGGAGCCCACACCTGTTCCTTGGACCTGGCCGGTTCAGCAAGTTCCATTTTCTGCAACTGTGAGCCCCTGAGGGGTGATGATTGGCTGACCTGGGCAGCCTTACCGTGCCGGCCAGCCCTCCCCAGGTGTGCCTGGGTTGAGATCAATATAAATACCACTCCAGGCAGCAAGAGTCCCTGCAGCTGTGTCTGACGCCATTTTCTCTGCCCTGTCAGCAGTCTCGGGGCTGGGCTGGTGGGAGGGAGTGAGAGGCCACGGCTTTGTGGGTGGCCCAGTGTGAGTGGGGCTCTGCTGGACTTTCTGCAGCAGTTGCCAGGCTGCCACCTGCTAAAGAAGAGGATGTGTCACCCATACCTGCTGCTGGAATTGCTCCCTGGGCAGAGGTGAGGAAGGAAAAAAGCAGTGGGGGCAGGGACAGGACGGGTATCTCAGGCAGGGAAATGGAAATCTTCCAGAAGAGCACCCAGGGCCAGGACCATCCTGGCTGGCCTGCAGGCACCAAGTCAGCTGGCATGCTGTCACTCGTGTGGCTCCATGGCCCTTCCTCTAGGCTTTCAAGTCCTTGTATATATTCAGGTGTTTTACCTGGGAAGGGTGGGAACAGTTCAGCAGCAACTGGCCTGGGGCTCAGCTCACGTTTACTCACAGATGCCTCGGCACGGTGCCCCAGCTTTGCAATGAGGACGCTTGTTGTGTGGGGGCTGCTGGCTGAACGGGAGACGATTCCCCACCACTGACCAACTTCAGAATTGTTTACAACTGGAGCAAGTGCCCTGATACGGTTTCCTCTGAGTAACTGGTGGGTTCTGTTTTTTTTTTCTCTTTTTCGTTTTTGGTTCAAGGTAGATTTTATTCCTCTTTTTTGTATTTACAGATATAAGCATGGAAATAATTTATTCATATAAATACATGTATGTGAAGGGAATAATTGTTTTTTCTGTTTTATTTTTTAAATTTTATTTCTTTTTAATTTTGAATTTTATTTTATATTTTTATACAGCAGGTTCTTATTGGTTATCTATTTTATACATATAAATGTTTACATGCCAATCCCAATCTCTCAACTCCTCCCACCACCACCACCCCCAAGAGCTTTCCCCCCTTGTTGTCCATACGATTGTTGTCTACATCTGTTGCTCTAGTTATGCCTTGCAAAACGGTTAATCTGTACAGTTTTTCTAGGTTCCACATATATGCATGAATATACAAGATTTGTTTTTCTTTTTCTGACTTACTTCACTCTGTATGACAGTCTCTAGATCCATCGACGTCTCTACAAATGACCCAATTTCATTCCTTTCATGGCTTAGTAATATTCCATTTTATATATGTACCACATCTTTATGCATTCGTCTGTCTGTGGGCATTTAGGTTGCTTCCATTACCTCGATATTGTAAATAGTGATGCAATGAACATTACGGTGAATGTCTCTTTTTGATTTATGGTTTTGTCTGGGTATATGTCCAGTACTGGGATTGCTGTATCATATGGTAATTCTATTATTAGTTTCTTAAGAAACTCCATATTGTTCTCCATAGTGACTGTACCAATTTATATTCCCAACAATAGTGGAAGAGGCTTCCTTTTCTCCACACCCTTTCCAGCACTTGTTGTTTGTAGATTTTCAGATGATGCCCATTCTAACAGGTGTGAGGTGATACCTCATTGTTGAGTCCATTTCGATGAACAAGGGGTAGGTCTTGTCTATTACATATTTGGCTTATGGAACGGTATCTGTGCTAATTTCAATCTCTGGTTTTATGCAGCACCCCAACTCACCTTTCCCCTTAAGCAAGCATAAGTTGGTTTTCTAAACTTGAGACCCTGTTCTGTTTTGTAATTCAATTCATGTGTAGCCAAGTTTACATTCCGTGCATTAGTGATACCTTATGATGTTTCTTTTTCTGTGTGACTTATTTCACTTAGAATCATCGTGCCTCAATCCACTCATTATGCTGGTACCGGCCTGGTGACACAGATTTCATTGCTGAGTGATATTGCATTGTACATAAGTACCACAACTTCTTTATCCAGTTTTTGCTCTCTGTGATATTGAACTTGTACCGTAAATGAGGTTCTTGTAAACAGAGCCGTCCCAAATTTTGGGGTGGCTGTGTCTTTTTGATTTTAATTTCCCTAAGCTATAGGACCATAAGTGGAAATGCCCTAGACTCTGTTGCTTTGTTTTTCAGATGTATCAGGAAACACCATACACTTCTCCAGAGTGGCTGTTGGCAATTTACATCCCGCCCATCAGCATAACAAGGCTCCTTTTTCCCCATGGCCTGTCTTGCCTTTCTGGATTTTACACTTTTTTCAGATGGCCCTTTAGACCGGGGGGAAGTGACACTTCATAGTAGTTCGGATTTCCATTGCAAGCTTGCTTGGTTTGCCAAAAAGTGTGTATGTGCTTTTTCCTGAATATATTCAGGAACAAACTCATACGCCCTTTTTTGCCAAGTGCATCATTGTCGATGTTCTGCCTCTTTTCCTATGCTTTAAATGCAAATCCAGTCTACCTCCTGAAATCGGTTTCCTGAAATTCTGCCCCACTTTCAAGTCCTCTTCGCAGCCTTACTTCAAAATATTTTTGGACGTTATCTGTCATTTATAACTCTGCAGGTTTGTGAATTACAGGGCCCCTGAGCTCCTTTCTTCAACTCGCTTTCTTGTGAGCTGGCCGCAAACCCGCAAGACTGCTTCAGGCCCTAATCTGCTTCTGGCAGGGCACGCTGAGCCTTTGGTTAATTCCTCTTCCTGGTGGGAAATACGTGTTAAATATGCCCGTCCAGACACCTACCTCACTCTCAACCCCTTGGTGATGTGGGTCCTCTGGTTTGTGGCCACCTTTGCTGGGTTCCTCACCTTTCGATGATGTGGCCCCACTAGTGTGAGGACACTCCTGCCTGGTTCTCATCCACGTGGTTATGTGGACCTCCTGGTGAGAGTCTGTTCCTGGCTGTGTTCCTCACCTTTCTGTGAGGGAGACCCTCTGCTGATAGGTCACTCCTGCATGGCTGGCACACATTGCCTTGGTGAAGTCAGCCGTGTGGTGGCGGTAGGAGCGTGCTGGGAATCTCCTCCCCCCGGTGATGAGGGCCCTCTTGCGTCAAGCCCTAACTGCTGGGCTCACCAACTTTTCTTAGTGAGCCCAGTGATGCTTGGCCACTCCTCTTAGGATCCCATCTCCATGGGGATGTGGGCCTTCTGCTCTGAGGTCCCAACGGCTGGGTTGTTCACATTTTCATGATGTGGGCTCTCTGGTGTTAGTTCACTGTGGCCTGGATCCCATAGCCTCTGTGCTCTTGGCTGCCTGTTGGGAGGTTCCAACTGCTGGATTCCTCACTTTTTTAATTTTTTAGGCCCTCTGTTGTGAGGATCCTCCTGCCTGCCTCACTCCCAGCCCCTTCGTGATGTGTGTCGTCTGGTTTGAGGCCACATGTGCTGGGTTCCTCACCTTTCGATGATGTGGGACCAATGGTCTTAGGAGACTCCTGCCTGGTTCACATCCCCTTGGTGATGTGGGCCCTCTGTTGAGAGTCTGATCCTGGCTGGGTTCCTCACCCATCTGTGAGGTGGGCCGTCTGCTGTGAGGTCACTCCTGCCTGGCTTGCTCACCTCGCCTTGTGGACGTGAGCCCTCTGGTGGCACTTGGAGCCTGCTGGGAGCCTCCTCCCCTCGGTGATGAGGGCCCTCTGGCGTCAGGCCCTAACTGCTGGGCTCCCCACATTTTGTGATGTGCGCCCAGTGGTGTGAGGACACTCCAGCCAGGTTCACATCCCCATTGGGATGTGGGCCTTCTGCTCTGAGGTCTCAGCGTCTGGGTTGTTCACAGTTTCATGATGTGCGCTCTCTGCTGTTAGTTCACTCCTGCCTGCATCCCATAGCTTCTGTGCTCTCGGCCGCCTGCTGGGAGGTTCCAACTGCTGGATTCCTCACCTTTCTTATTCTTTGGGCCCTCTGTTTTTAGGCTACTCCTGCCTGCCTCACTCCCATTCCCTTTGTGATATGTGTCCTCTGATTTGAGGCCACATGTGCTGGGTTCCGCACCTTTCGATGATTTGGCCCCACTGGAGGGAAGACAGTCCTGACTGGTTCCCATCCCCTTGCTGATGTGGGCCCTCAGGTGAGAGTCTGATCCTGGCTGGTTTCCTCACCCTTCTGTGAGGTGGGCCCTCTGCTGTGAGGTCAATCATGCCTGTCTGGCACACGTCACCTTGGCGACGTGGGCCCTCTGGTGGCAGTTGGAGTGTGCTGGGATCCTCCTCCCCTCGGTGATGAGGGCCCTCTTGCATTAGTTCATAACGGCTGGGCTCCCCACATTTTCTGATGTGCGCCAAGTGAGTGAGGACACTCTTGCCAGGTTCCCATCCCCATGGGGATATGGGCCTTCTGCTCTGAGGTCAAAACGGCTGGCTTGCTCACAGTACCATGATGTGGGCCCTCTGCTGTGAGTTCACTCCGGCAAGGATCCCTTATCATCGGTGCTCTGAGCCGCCTGCTGGGTGGTTCCAACTGCTGGATTCCTCAACTTTTTTATTCTATGTGCCCTCTGTTGTGAGGCTCCTCCTGCCTGCCTCACTGCCAGCCCCTTGGTGATGACTGTCCTATGGCTTGAGGCCACATGTGCTGCGTTCCTCACCTTTCGATGATGTGACCCCACTCGTGTGAGGACACTCCTGCCTGGTTCCCATACCCTTGGTGAGGTGGGCCCTCTGGCGAGAGTCTAATCCTGGCTGGGTTCCTCAACGTTCTGTGAGGTAGGCCCTCTGCTGTGAGGTCACTCCTGCCTGGCTGGCACACGTCACCTTGGAGACGTGAGCCCTCTGGTGGCAGTTGGAGCATGCAGGGTGCCTCCTTCTCTCGGTGATGACGGCCCTCTGGCATCAGGCCCTAAATGGTGGGCTCCCCACATTTTCTGATGTGCGCCCAGTGGTGCGAGGACACTCCAGCCAGGTTCCCATTCCCATGGGGATGTGGGCCTTCTGCGCTGAGGTCCCAACGCCTGGGTTGCTCACAGTTTTATGATGTGGGCCCTCTGCTGTGAGTTCACTGCGGCCTGGATCCCATAGCCTCAGTGTTCTGAGCCGCCTGCTGGAAGTTCTAAATGCTGGAATCCTCACGTTTTTTTATATTATGTGCCCTGTGTTGTGAGGCTACTCCTGCCTGTCTCACTCCAAGGCCCTTGGTGATGTGGGTCCTCTGGTTTGAGGACACATGTGCTGGGTTCCTCACCTTTCAATGATGAGGCCCCACTGGTGTGAGGATAATCCTGGCTGGTTCCCATCCCCTTTGTGATGTGGGCCCTCTGGTGAGAGTCTGATCCTGGCTGGGTTCCTCACCCATCTGTGAGGTGGGCCCTCTACTATCAGGTAACTCTTGCCTGGCTTGCTCACCTCGCCTTGTTGACATGAGCCCTCTGGTGGCACTTGGACCCTGCTGGGAGCCTCCTCACCTCTGTGATGAGGGCCCTCTGACGTCAGGCCCTAACTGCTGGGCTCCCCAACTTTTCTTAGTGAGCCCAGTGATGCTCGGGCACTCCTCTTAGGTTCCCATCTCCATGGGGTTGTGGGCCTTCTGCTCTGAGGTTCCAACGGCTGGGTTGATCACAATTTCATGATGTGGGCTCTCTGGTGTTAGTTCACTGTGGCCTGGATCCCATAGCCTCTGTGCTCTTGGCCGCCTGCTGGGAGGTTCCAACTGCTGGATTCCTCACTTTTTTAATTTTTTAGGCCCTCTGTTGTGAGGATCCTCCTGCCTGCCTCACTCCCAGCCCCTTCGTGATGTGTGTCATCTGGTTTGAGGCCACATGTGCTGGGTTCCTCACCTTTCGATGATGTGGGACCAATGGTCTTAGGAGACTCCTGCCTGGTTCACATCCCCTTGGTGATGTGGGCCCTCTGTTGAGAGTCTGATCCTGGCTGGGTTCCTCACCCTTCTGTGAGGTGGGCCGTCTGCTGTGAGGTCACTCCTGCCTGGCTTGCTCTCAGCTCGCCTTGTGGACATGAGCCCTCTGGTGGCACTTGGAGCCTGCTGGGAGCCTCCTCCCATCGGTGATGAGGGCCCTCTGGCGTCAGGCCCTAACGGCTGGGCTCCCCACATTTTGTGATGTGCGCCCAGTGGTTCGAAGACACTCCAACCAGGTTCACATCCCCATTGAGATGTGGGTCTTCTGCTCTGAAGTCCCAATGGCTGGGTTGTTCACAGTTTCATGATGTGGGCTCTCTGCTGTTAGTTCACTCTGGCCTGGATGCCATAGACTCTGTGCTCTGGGCTGCCTGCTGGGAGGTTCCAACTGCTCGATTCCTCAACTTTTGTATTCTATGGGTCCTGTGTTGCGATGCTCCTCCTGCCTGCCTCACTCACAACCCCTTCGAGATGTGGGTCCTCTGGTTTGAGGCCACATGTGCTGGGTTCCGCAACTTTCAATGATGTGGCTCCACTGGTGTGAGGACACTCCTGCCTGGTTCCCATCCCCTTGGTGATGTGGGCCTTCTGGTGACAGTCTTATCCTG
Source organism: Grampus griseus (assembly GCF_964374135.1). NCBI lineage: Eukaryota > Metazoa > Chordata > Mammalia > Artiodactyla > Delphinidae > Grampus > Grampus griseus. The sequence continues at coordinate 213,107 of NW_028133012.1, forward strand.
GCTGGGTTCCTCACTCTTCTGTGAGGTAGGCCCTCTGCTGTGAGGTCAATCCTGCCTGACTTGCACACATCACCTTGGCAACGTGGGCCCTCTGTTGGCACATGGAACCTGCTGGGAGCCTCCTCCCCTCGGTGATGACGGTCCTCTAGCATCAGGCCCTAACTGCTGGGCTCCCCACGTTTTCTGATGTGAGCCCAGTGATGCCAGGACACTCCTGTCAGGTTCCCATCCCCATGGGGATGTGGGCCTTCTGCTCTGAGGTCCCAACGCCTGGGTTGCTCACAGTTTCATGATGTGGGCTCTCTGCTGTTAGTTCACTCCTGCCTGCATCCCATAGCTTCTGTGCTCTCGGCCGCCTGCTGGGAGGTTCAAAATGCTGGATTCCTCACCTTTTTTATTCTTTGGGTCCTCTGTTTTTAGGCTACTCCTACCTGCCTCACTCCCATCCCCTTTGTGATGTATGTCCTCTGATATGAGGCCGCATGTGCTGGGTTCCTCACCTTTCGATGATGTGGCCCCACTGGTGGGAGGACAGCCCTGACTGGTTCCCATCCCCTTGGTGTTGTGGGTCCTCTGGCGAGAGTCTCATCCTGCCTCGGTTCCTCACCCTTCTGTGAAATAGGCCCTCTGCTGTGAGGTCACTACTGCCTGGCTGGCGCATACCACCTTGTAGACGTGGGCCCTCTGTTGGCAGTTGGAACCTGCTGGGAGTCTCCTCCCCTCAGTTATGAGGGCCCCCTGGCGTCAGGCCCTAACTGCTGGGCTCCTAACATTTTCTGATATGTGCTAAGTGGTGCGAGGCCACTCCTGCCAGGTTCCCATCCCAATGGGGATGTGGGCCTTCTGTTCTGTGGTCCCAACGGCTGGACTGCTCACAGGTTCATGATGTGGGCCCTCTGCTGTGAGTTCACTGCGGCCTGGATCTCATAGCCTCGGTGCTCTGGGCCGCTTGCTGGGAGGTTCCAACTGCTGGATTCCTCAACTTTTATATTCTATGGACCCTGTGTTGTGAGGCCGGTCCTGCCAGCCTCATTCCGAACCCCTTGGTGATGTGGTTCCTCTGGTTTGAGGCTACATGTGCTGGGATCCTCACCTTTCGATGATGTTGTCCCACTGGTGTGGGGACACTCCTGCCTGGTTCCCATCCCCTTGGTGATGTGGGCCCTCTGGTGAGAGTCTGATCCTGGCTGTGTTCCTCACCCTTCTGTGAGGTGGGCCCTCTGCTGTGAGGTCACTCCTGCCGGGCTGGCACACATCGCCTTGGTGACGTTGGCCCTCTGGTGGCAGCTGGAGCCTGCTGGGAGCCTCGTCCCCTCGGTGATGAGTGCAGTCTAGCGTCAGGCCCTAACTTCTGAGCACCCCACGTTTTCTGATGTGAGCCCAGTGATGCCAGGACACTCCTGTCATGTTCCCATCACCATGGGGATGTGGGCCTTCTGCACTGAGGTCCCAATGTCTGGGTTGCTCACAGTTTCATGATGTGGGCTGTCTGGTGTTAGTTCACTCTGGCCTGGATCCCCTAGCCTCTGTGCTCTGGGCCGCCTGCTGGGAGGTTCCAACTGCTGGATTCCTCACCTTTCTTATTTTTGGGCCCTCTGTTGTGAGGCTCCTCCTGCCTGCCTCACTCCCAGCCCCTTGGTGATGGGTGTCCTATGGTTTGAAGCCACATGTTCTGGGTTCCTCACCTTTAGATGATGTGGCCCTACTCATGTGAGGACACTCCTGCCTGGTTCCAATCCATTTGGTGATGTGGGCCCTCTGGTGCGAGTCTGATCCTGACTGGGTTCGTCACACTTCTCTGAGGTGGGCCCTCTGCTGTGAGGTCATTCGTGCCTGGTTGGCACACATCGCCTTGGCGACGTCAGCCCTCTGGTGGCAGTTGGAGCCTGCTGGGAGCCTCCTTCCCTTGGTGATGAGGGTCCTCTGGTGTCAGACCCTAACTGCTGGTCTCCCAAAATTTTCTGATATGTTCTCAGTGGTGCGAGGACACTCCTACCAGATTTATATCCCCATGGGGATGTGAGCCTCGTGCTCTGAGGTCCCAATGGCTGGGTTGCTCAGTTTCATGACATGGGCCCTCTTCTGTGAGTTCACTGTGACCTGGATCCCATAGCCTCGGTGTTCTGGGCCGCCTGCTGGGAGGTTCCAACTGCTGGATTCCTCACTTTTTTATTCTATGGGCCCAGTGTTGTGAGGCTACTCCTGCCTGCCTCACTCCGAGGCACTTGGTGATGTGGGTCCTCTGGTTTGAGGACACATGTGCTGAGTACCTCACCTTTCAATGATGTGGCCCCACTGGTGTGAAGACACTCCTGCCTGGTTCCCATCCCCTTGGTGATGTGGGCCCTCTGGTGAGAGTCTGATGTTGGCTGGGATTCTCACCCTTATGTGAGGTGGGACCTCTGCTGTGAGGTAACTCCTGCCTAGCTTGCTCACGTTGCCTTGGCAACGTGAGCCCTCAGGTGGCAGTTGGAGCCTGCTGGGAATCTCCTCCCCTCGGTTATGAGAGTTCTGGATAAAACACATATGCCCTTTTTTGCCAAGTGCATTATTTTCCAAGTTCTGTCTCTTTTCCTATGCTTCAAGAGTGACTCCCGTGTACCTTCTGAAATCAGTTTCCAGCAATTCTGCCCCGCATTCAAGTCTTCTTCGCAGCCTTACTTCAGTATAATTTTGGATGATACCTGTCATTTATAACTCTGCAGGTTTGTGAATTACAGTGCCCCTGAGCTCCTTTCTTCAACTTGCTTTCTTGTGAGCTGGCCGCAAAACCGCAGGATTGCTTCAGGCCCTAGTGTGGTTCCGGCATGGCACGCTGAGCCTTTGGTTATTTTCTCTTCCTGGTGGGAAATGAGAGTTAAATTTGCCCGTCCAGACACCTCCAGCTAGTCTCTCATTGGTTCTCCCTATTCCTGTTCATTTTCCGCAGAAATTGTAAACTGGGCCAAACAGGAGGTTAAAGGCACTGACTCTCCAAGTGGGGAGAGTGTTAGTAAAGCGTCTGGAATGTTGCACCCGAGTACCAGGGGACGAAAACTGAGACACATTTGAACACGTTTCCCGATCACACGGTGGATCATACTCTGGGTTCCACATGCATGTTTTAGCTGAAGGAAGAATCCCTTAAACCTGGAGAGTTGAGACCAATGGAATGGGTACCATGCAATATGACTTCAAAGGGTCTGCATTTGCTCACCGAACCTCACCAATCCTATCAGTGCTGTGTTTATGCCGCTGTACACACGCTTGATTCTCTTTCGAAGACATATAAATCCATAGTTTTTAAGATTCTTTCTAGTCAGGTATATTCTTAGGCGTTAAATATGGGGTGTTGAGTCCACTTCGTTGAGCAAGGAGTAGCTCTTGTCTATTACATATTTGGCTTATGGAACGGTATCTGTGCTAATTTCAATCTCTGGTTTTATGCAGCACCCCAACTCACCTTTTTCCTTAAGCAAGCATACGTCGGTTTTCTACATTTCAGACCCTGTTCTGTATTGTAACTCAGTTCCTGTGTAGCCAAGTTTACATTCTGTGTAGTAGTGATATCTTATGATGTTTCTTTTTCTGTGTGACTTATTTCACTTAGAATCATCGTACCTGAATCCACTCATTATACTGCTACGGGCCTGATGACGTAGATTTCATTGCTGAGTGATATTGCATTGTACGTAAGTACCACAACTTCTTTATCCATTTTTCGCTTTCTGCGATATTGAACTTGTACCGTAAACGAGGTTCTTGTAAACAGAGCCGTCCCAAACTTTGGGGTGGCTGTGTCTTTTTGATTTTAATTTCCCTAAGCTATAGGACCATAAGTGGAAGTGCCCTAGGCTCTGTTGCTTTGTTTTTTAGATGTTTCAGGAAACACCATACACTTCTCCAGAGTGGCTGTTGGCAATTTACATCACACCCATCAGTATAACAAGGCTCCCAGTTCTCCATGGCCTGTCCTGCCTTTCTGGATTTTACACTTTTTTCAGATGGCCCTTTTGACCGGGGTGCAATGAGACATCATTGTAGTGCAGATTTCCTTTGCAAGCTTGCTTGGTTGGCCAAAAAGGGCGTATGCGTTTTTTCCTGAATATATTCAGGAAAAAACGCATACGCCCTTTTTGGCCAAGTGCATCATTGTGGACCTTCTGCCTCTTTTCCTATGCTTTACATGCAATTCCAGTCTACCTCCTGAAATCGTTTCCCTGCAATTCTGCCCCGCTTTCAAGTCCTCTTGGCAGCCTTACTTCAATATATTTTTGGACGATAGCTGTCATTTATAACTCTGCAGGTTTGTGAATTACAGGGCCTCTGAGCTCCTTTCTTCAACTCGCTTTCTTGTGAGCTGGCCGCAACACCGCAGGATTGCTTCAGGCCCTAGTGTGGTTCCGGCATGGCACGCTGAGCCTTTGGTTAATTCCTCTTCCTGGTGGGAAATGAGAGTTAAATTTGGCCGTCCAGACACCTCCAGCTAGTCTCTCATTGGTTCTCCCTATTCCTGTTCATTTTCCGCAGAAATTGCAAACTGGGCAAAACAGGAGGTTAAAGGCACTGACTCTCCAAGTCGGGAGAGTGTTAGTAAAGCGTCTGGAATGTTGCACCCGCGTACCAGGGGACGAAAACTGAGACACATTTGAACACATTTCCCGATCACACGGTGGATCATACTCTGGGTTCCACATGCATGTTTTAGCTGAAGGAAGAATCCCTTAAACCTGGAGAGTTGAGAACCATGGAATGGGTACCATGCAATATGACTTCAAAGGGTCTGCATTTGCTCACCGATCCTCACCAATCCAATCACTGATGCGTTTATGCCGCTGTACACACGCTTGATTCTCATTCGGAGACATATAAATCCATAGGTTTTAAGATTCTTACTAGTCAGGTATATTCTTAGGCGTTTAATATGGGGTGTTGAGTCCACTTCGTTGAACAAGGAGTAGCTCTTGTCTATTACATATTTGGCTTATGGAACGGTATCTGTGCTAATTTCAATCTCTGGTTTTATGCAGCACCCCAACTCACCATTCCCCTTAAGCAAGCATAAGTTGGTTTTCTACATTTGAGACCCTATTCTGTTTTGTAATTCTGTTCCTGTGTAGACAAGTTTACATTCCGTGTATTAGTGATACCTTATGATATTTCTTTTTCTCTGTGACTTATTTCACTTAGAATCATCATACCTGAATCCATTCATTATGCTGCTACTGGCCTGATGACATAGATTTCATTGCTGAGTGATATTGCATTGTACGTAAGTACCACAACTTCTTTATCCATTTTTCGCTTTCTGCGATATTGAACTTGTACCATAAACGAGGTTCTTGTAAACAGAGCCATTCCAAACTTTGGGGTAGCTGTGTCTTTTTGATTTTAATTTCCCTAAGCTATAGGACCATAAGTGGAAGTGCCCTAGGCTCTGTTGCTCTGTTTTTTAGATGTTTCAGAAAACACCATACACTTCTCCAGAGTGGCTGTTTGCAATTTACATCCCGCCCATCAGCATAAGAAGGCTCACAGTTCTCCATGGCCTGTCCTGCCTTTCTGGATTTTACACATTTTTCAGATTGCCCGTTTGACCGGGGGGGCAGTGAGTCTTCATTTTAGTGCAGATTTCCTTTGCAAGCTTGCTTGGTTGGCCAAAAAGGGCGTATGCGTTTTTTCCTGAGTATATTCAGGAAAAAACGCATATGCCGTTTTTCGCCAAGTGCATCATTGTGGACGTTCTGCCTCTTTTCCTATGCTTTACATGCAATTCCAGTCTACCTCCTGAAATCAGTTTCCTGCAATTCTGCCCCGCTTTCAAGTCCTCTTGGCAGCCTTACTTCAATATATTTTTGGACGATAGCTGTCATTTATAACTCTGCAGGTTTGTGAATTACAGGGTCCCGGAGCTCCTTTCTTCAACTCGCTTTCTTGTGAGCTGGCCGCAACACCGCAGGATTGCTTCAGGCCCTAGTGTGGTTCCGGCATGGCACGCTGAGCCTTTGGTTAATTCCTCTTCCTGGTGGGAAATGAGAGTTAAATTTGCCCGTCCAGACACCTCCAGCTAGTCTCTCATTGGTTCTCCCTATTCCTGTTCATTTTCCGCAGAAATTGCAAACTGGGCCAAACAGGAGGTAAAAGGAACTGACTCTCCAAGTGGGGAGAGTGTTAGTAAAGCGTCTGGAATGTTGCACCCAAGTACCAGGGGAAGAAAACTGAGACACATTTGAACACGTTTCCCGATCACACGTTGGATCATACTCTGGGTTCCACATGAATGTTTTAGCTGAAGGAAGAATCCCTTAAACCTGGAGAGTTGAGACCCATGGAATGGGTACCATGCAATATGACTTCAAAGGGTCTGCATTTGCTCACCGATCCTCACCAATCCAATCACTGCTGCGTATATGCCGCTGTACACACGCTTGATTCTCTTTCGGAGACATATAAATCCATAGGTTTTAAGATTCTTACTAGTCAGGTATATTCTTAGGCGTTTAATATGGGGTTTTGAGTCCTCTTCGTTGAGCAAGGAGTAGCTCTTGTCTATTACATATTTGGCTTATGGAATGGTATCTGTGCTAATTTCAATCTCTGGTTTTATGCAGCACCCCAACTCACCTTTCCCCTTAAGCAAGCATAAGTTGGTTTTCTACATTTGAGACCCTGTTGTGTTTTGTAATTCAGTTCCTGTATATCCAAGTTTACATTCCGTGTATTAGTGATATCTTATGATGTTTCTTTTTCTGTGTGACTTATTTCACTTAGAATCTTCGTACCTGAATCCACTCATTATGCTGCTACTGGCCTGATGACATAGATTTCATTGCTGAGTGATATTGCATTGTACGTAAGTACCACATCTTCTTTATCCATTTCTCGCTTTCTGCGATATTGAACTTGTACCGTAAATGAGGTTCTTGTAAACAGAGCCGTCCCAAACTTTGGGGTGGCTGTGTCTTTTTGATTTTAATTTCCCTAAGCTATAGGACCATAAGTGGAAGTGCCCTAGGCTCTGTTGCTTTGTTTTTTAGATGTTTCAGGAAACACCATACACTTCTCCAGAGTGGTTGTTGGCAATTTACATCCCGCCCATCAGCATAACAAGGCTCCCAGTTCTCCATGACCTGTCCTGCCTTTCTGGATTTTACACTTTTTTCAGATGGCCCTTTTGACCGGGGAGCAGTGAGGCTTCATTGTAGTGCAGATTTCCTTTGCAAGCTTGCTTGGTTGCCCATAAAGTGCGTATGCGTTTTTTCCTGGATATATTCAGGAAAAAACGCATACTCCCTTTGGGGCTAACTGCATCATTGTCGAAATTCTGCGACTTTTCATGTGCTTTAAAGACGAGTCCAATCTATCTCTTGAAATCTGTTTCTTGCAATTCTGTCTTGCATTCAGATCCTCTTCTTTGCCTTACCTCAACATATTTTTGGACGTTAGTTTTCATTTATAACTCTGCAGGTTTGTTAATTGCAGTGACCCTGAGCTCCATTTTTTAAGTTGCTCTTTTGTGACCTGGTCTCAAAGCCGCAGAATTGCTTCAGGCCCTATTTTGGCTCTGGCGAGGCGGGCTGAGCCTTTTTTTAATTCTTATTCTTAATGGGAAATTAGAGTGACATGTGCCCGTCCAAACCCCTACAACTATTCTCTCATTGGTTCCCCCTCTTCCCGTTCATCCTCCTCACAATTTGCAAAATGTGTGAAACAGAAGTTTAAATGTGCTGATTCTCTAAGTGGGGAGATTCTAAGTAACGTGGCTGGAATGATGAACAGGAGCACCAGGAGAGGTTAAATGAGGTGCATTTTAGACACATCTCCCGAGAACACGGTGTACAGTCCTCTGGGTTTTCCATGCATGTTTTAGCTGTAGGAAGATTCCTTGAACCTGCAGATTTGGGACCCATTGAATGGGTACCAGGTAGTATTACTTTAAAGGGTGTGCATTTCCTCATCCAACCTCACATTTCTCTTAGCGCGAACAGTTTCCAGCCTTATGTCTCATCCTGCTGTGTGTCTAGATGTGTTCAATCCATGTTGCATCACCGTCCCTGAGGAAAAGTTGTAAGAGGTTTTCTCTGTCTCTCTGTCGTTTATTTTTTTCAATTTATTACTATATTGGTTACAGCTGATTTTCAAAGCTCTGTTTCTTGCTGCTGTACATCCATTTGATTCACGTACAGAGAGACATCAATAAATTCTTTTTCAGATTCTTACCAGTCATAGATATTCTTTTCCGGTGACTTGAGTGTGCTGAGTGCAGTTCTTTTAGCTACCGTGTAGGCCTTGTTGATTATCAGTTTGGTATTTGGAATGGTATCTTTGCTAATTTCAACCTCCTGGATGATGCCTCACCCCTCCCCACCTTTCCCGTTTAGCAGCCTTACGCGTGTTTTCTACATATTTGACTATGTTTTTGTTTTGTAATTTATTTCATGTGTAGCCATTTTGGGTTCCAACTTTAAGTGATATCTTATGATATGTGTCTTTTTCTTTTTGAATTATGTCACTTAGAATGATCATACGTAACTCCTCCAGAGTTGTTACAACTGGCCATATTTCATTGATTTCCAGGCTGAGTAATATTCCACTCTACATAAGTACCACATCTCTATCCATTTTTTCCCTTCAGAGACATTTAAGTTATATCCTAGTCGAGGATCTTTTAAACAGAGAGGCAGTAAACATTGGGGTGCCTGTGTCCTCTCGATTTTTGTTTTTCCCAAGATATACGCCCATGAGTGCAAGTGCCCTATGCTCTGTAGCTCATTTTTTAGATGCTTTAGTAAACACAATACACTTCTCCAGAATGGCCGTTGGCAATATACATTTCCACTCTAAGCCTCACAGGGCTCCCTCTTCTCCTTGCCCTGTCCTGCATTTCTGGTGTTTACACTTTATGAGGATGGCTCTTCTGACTGATGCGAAGTGATATCTTTTGTAGTATTGATTTCCAGTGCCCACCTGTTTGGTTGGCTAAAAAAGTGTATGCCCTTTTCTTGAATATATACAGAAAAAAACGCATACAGCCTTTTTGGCCAACTGCAATGTTGGCAATGTTCAGCCCCTTTTCTTGTGCTTAATGGCGAGTCCTTTCTACCTCCTCAAATCCCTTTCCTGCCATTCTCCCTTGCTTACCAATCCTTTTCTCTGACTTTCCTCAAGACATTTTTCAGTGATAGATATTTTCAACTCTGCAGTTTCGTGAATTTTACTGCCCCTGAGTTCCATTGTTCAACTTGTGTTTATGGGAACTGGCCACAAAGCAGTGGGATTTCCTCAAGCCCTATACTGTTTCCATGGGCAACCCTAGCCTTTGGTCAATTCGTCTTCCTGATTGGAAATTAGAGTGACATGTGCCTGTCTGAACACCTAGGACTTGTCTCTCATTGTTCCTCATCCTTCCGCTTCATCCTCTGGACAAATTCCAAACTGTACACAACAGGATGTTGACAGTGCTGATATCTCCAAGTGGGGAGACTGTTAGTAAAGACGCTGGAGGGGTGAACCCGAGCACCAGGAGATGAGGAGATGAGATGCCTTTTCCAAACTCTTCCCGATCAGACGGTATACCATCCTCTGGGTGTGACAGACACGTTTTAGCAGTAGAAAGAGTCCCATTCATGTAAGGAGAACACCAGGGCTTTTTCAAAATCAGTGTCTCCCCGAAACCCAAACTGGGGAATTTTTTAAGCTACGGCTACACATATGTTCATTAAGGGCCTTGGGAAGTAGGCAGAGTCCAAACTTTAGATGATTGAAGTCTTCAGGGTCAGAAGCACTCACCACCAGCTTCCCTTAGGTTACACTTTAACTGTCATTGATAGATGATGTCAATAAAAATATCTATTCTTTTTCCGATTATTTTCCCTTATAGGTTATTGCAAAATATTGAATGTAGTTCCCTGTGCTATACAGTAGTTCCTTGTTGATGATCTATTTTATACATAGCAGTGTGTATGTGTTAATTCCAAACTGTTAATTTATCCCTCCTCCCACCTTTCCCCTTTGGTAATAATAAATTATAAGATTTTATACTTCTCAGAAATGGGGGAGCTGAAAGAGAGGTATCATTTTCAATGGAAAAGCATTTAAAACAAGATTGAAGCTTTAACCAAGATTATTAGATGTACATCCTTGGAAAGAAATCACTTCATTTCTCTAATATTGACCTGACAAATAAGACAAACCTTTTCACTGAACTTGCTTATAATAAAGTGATGGAAATATCAAATGGAAGTGTTAGAAACATCTTATTTTACCCGAGCCTTATAAACTGTTCTATGTTAACTAGAGTTTGGCTCATACATCTGTTCATTGAAGTTACAATAGTCTCAATTTCTATTACTGATCCTCCAGAGTGGACCCCAACAAGTGTCCCCCTGCCCAGTGTCATTGGGGCCAACAGATCGAGACTGAGTTTGGTTCACAAGCAAAGGAAACTTTATATTTTGATCAGAGAATGGAGAGGTGAGAGCATGCACTACCCCGTGGGCTGTGGGCTGGGCTGCTGTGTAGAGATCCTGTCAGAGTCAGTGGGAGGGAGGGGGCGGAGCTCTTGAGGGCCGGGTTGGCTGCAGCTCAGGCTCTATATCTCGGAGTCTGCACTGGGCCCCAGGAGCTGAGGTGTCGACCCAGCCATTCTGCACTAGGAAATCTGGTCTGAAGTGCCGGGTGTGGAACCTCTGCATGCGGGACCCTAGGAGCACGTAAAATTAGACAAAGCACAAAGGATAAAAAAGGTCAGACTTGACTTTATTGCCCAGATTCTATTTTTATCTCCCAGGGATTTTTCATGGGCTTTGCTGGGGACAAACTCCTCCTCTGCCTTTTGTCCCGTTCCTCATTCTTGGAGTGCTGAGGGTGCAGACCCTTCTTCTGTAACTGCTGAGTGCTGAGTTGGGAGCCCTCATACCAGGGGACGAGGGTCAGAACTTCTCCCCAGCAGCCTCCAGGTGACGTTGATTGGCCCCAGGACCCCTGCCTCCCTGCTCGTCCACCTGAGCACCAGCATTGGAAGTGTTATAGATTCTAATGACCTTTAAGGGTCCAGGAAAGAGATGTGCAGAGACGCTGTGGGGGCCGGTTTCACCCCGCCCCACATTTGTTCGGCCACCTTAGGCTGACCGTTTCTGCCAGCCTAGATGCTCTGACCAGTAGTCTGCTCTTTCTTCAATTAGGCCCCTGAATTAACGTAAAAACAGCACCAGGTGTCAGAGCCCTGCCCGCTCAACTCCCAGACAGTCCAGAGTCAGTGGTGATCAAGGACCATGATGGCCACTGAGTCAACAGCCTTTTGAAGTAAACAGGAGTCCAGCCGGTCTTATTGGCCACCATCATCATGGTGTCTGTAGGCTTTTCTATGGTGACAGTGTGATATACGGTTCCCCCACCAAGATTATTGGCTCCCCTGCGGGTGCAGTAAGTCCTGCAAGCAGTAGTCTACTCCTTCGGGACACACTATTGTTGTTTTATGAGAGAAACTCCAGGTCAAGTGATGTTCACACGAGTCGTCATGGTGCCCTGCTGCCCCCGGTTATCTCTCTGGATGTTGGAGTTGGAGAGCCTCCTCACTCGAGGTCGGTGTGCCCACGGAGCGAACCCTGCAACTTCAGGGCATGGTTGGTGATTAGGATCACCACGTGGGGTCCTTTTCCCTTAGGAGGGAGGTGGCCTTTTGGGCTGCTGATTTCCAGGGTTTTAGATACCGCCAGTATCTTGGCCAGATGTGGCAGTGGGCCAAGCCCCTTGGTGACTGTAGTTTATCCTACCTGGATGGCATTCTTGCGTTGTTCCATTTCAAGTGGTCCCAGTTTTTGCACTAATTCTCCAATGGCGATTCACCTTTCACCGGGAATGGAAAGGTCAAAGGGTTTAGCTCAATTAGGGAGTTCCAGGGCAAGGGTCTGAATTGACTGCTCTTTCCATTCTTGAAAGGCCACTTCTGGATTCTCTTCAAAAGGATCATCATCTTTTCCTTTCAGTGTTTCATATAGAGGCCCAGCTAGTAGACTGTAGTTAGGGATCCAGAAGCAGCAAACCCTGGCCTCCCCAGGAACCCCTAAGCTGTCTTCTCGTTTTAGAAAGGGGTAAGGCTGCAAATGGTTTCTTCCCTTTCCTGGGATGGGCTTCTCCGACCTTGTGTGAGAATGAAGCCCAGGCAGGTCACCGCAGTCTGTGATATTTGAGCTTTTCTTGGACAACTTCTATCCTTTATTGGCTTGGTAGTTCAGAGGCCTCCTTAGTAGGGCTGGCGATCAGAATGTCGTCTGCATATTGAAGGAGGGTTTCCTTTTCCAGAGGTAGAACTTTTCGGTCTTTAGCTAAGCTTTCCCCAAAGATGGGGTGGGAATTTTTGAACCCTTGGGGCAAGACGGCCCGGAAGTATTGTTTTAGTTGTATGTTGAGTCCTGCCACTCACAAGCCAAAATTTCTTGTGACTCTGGGACTAATGGAATACAAAAGAAGGCATCATTGAAGACTAATACAGAATACCATGTCCTGGTGGTTGGTAGAATGACCAGCAGGGTGTAGGAATTAGGAGCAACTGGAGGTATATCCTCGGTGGCTTCACTGACTGTCCTGACATCCTTTACCAGGTCCCCAGCAGCCCATGGGGCTCTCGTGGTCAGGCCAATCCCAGGATATGGAGCTCTCCTGGGCAGGTACCCCACCCCCAACCCAGCCCACGGGGCTCTTGTGGTCAGGCCCCTCCCAGGATACAGAGCTACCCTTGCAGGTACCGTGGCAGGGCTGGGCACACAGGAACCGTGCACATAGCCCTCATTGAAGAGCACTCCAAGCTCACCTGTCGCTCAGAGCTGACACAGAGCACCTCAGAGCAGGACTTGGACTAACAAACAGCAGCTCCGACAGGTCTGTGACCCTGGGCATCACTCTGTGTGGCCTCCCTCCACCTGGTCTTCCAGAGACTTCCACTGCACCCGGGGCACCAGGCCTCTGTCTCCAACCACCACCCACCCCTCCTCTCCCTGACTCCTGGGTTCCTCTCATTAAGAGAGGGTTTTCTTGAAGTTGTCTCCCACTCATGGGCCAGATAAAATGATTAGAAAACAAGCCAAAGCTGCAGCCCCTTGTCTATCCTGACTCTCAGGAGCCCACACCTGTTCCTTGGACCTGGCCGGTTCAGCAAGTTCCATTTTCTGCAACTGTGAGCCCCTGAGGGGTGATGATTGGCTGACCTGGGCAGCCTTACGGTGCCGGCCAGCCCTCCCCAGGTGTGCCTGGGTTGAGATCAATATAAATACCACTCCAGGCAGCAAGAGTCCCTGCAGCTGTGTCTGACGCCATTTTCTCTGCCCTGTCAGCAGTCTCGGGGCTGGGCTGGTGGGAGGGAGTGAGAGGCCACGGCTTTGTGGGTGGCCCAGTGTGAGTGGGGCTCTGCTGGACTTTCTGCAGCAGTTGCCAGGCTGCCACCTGCTAAAGAAGAGGATGTGTCACCCATACCTGCTGCTGGAATTGCTCCCTGGGCAGAGGTGAGGAAGGAAAAAAGCAGTGGGGGCAGGGACAGGACGGGTATCTCAGGCAGGGAAATGGAAATCTTCCAGAAGAGCACCCAGGGCCAGGACCATCCTGGCTGGCCTGCAGGCACCAAGTCAGCTGGCATGCTGTCACTCGTGTGGCTCCATGGCCCTTCCTCTAGGCTTTCAAGTCCTTGTATATATTCAGGTGTTTTACCTGGGAAGGGTGGGAACAGTTCAGCAGCAACTGGCCTGGGGCTCAGCTCACGTTTACTCACAGATGCCTCGGCACGGTGCCCCAGCTTTGCAATGAGGACGCTTGTTGTGTGGGGGCTGCTGGCTGAACGGGAGACGATTCCCCACCACTGACCAACTTCAGAATTGTTTACAACTGGAGCAAGTGCCCTGATACGGTTTCCTCTGAGTAACTGGTGGGTTCTGTTTTTTTTTTCTCTTTTTCGTTTTTGGTTCAAGGTAGATTTTATTCCTCTTTTTTGTATTTACAGATATAAGCATGGAAATAATTTATTCATATAAATACATGTATGTGAAGGGAATAATTGTTTTTTCTGTTTTATTTTTTAAATTTTATTTCTTTTTAATTTTGAATTTTATTTTATATTTTTATACAGCAGGTTCTTATTGGTTATCTATTTTATACATATAAATGTTTACATGCCAATCCCAATCTCTCAACTCCTCCCACCACCACCACCCCCAAGAGCTTTCCCCCCTTGTTGTCCATACGATTGTTGTCTACATCTGTTGCTCTAGTTATGCCTTGCAAAACGGTTAATCTGTACAGTTTTTCTAGGTTCCACATATATGCATGAATATACAAGATTTGTTTTTCTTTTTCTGACTTACTTCACTCTGTATGACAGTCTCTAGATCCATCGACGTCTCTACAAATGACCCAATTTCATTCCTTTCATGGCTTAGTAATATTCCATTTTATATATGTACCACATCTTTATGCATTCGTCTGTCTGTGGGCATTTAGGTTGCTTCCATTACCTCGATATTGTAAATAGTGATGCAATGAACATTACGGTGAATGTCTCTTTTTGATTTATGGTTTTGTCTGGGTATATGTCCAGTACTGGGATTGCTGTATCATATGGTAATTCTATTATTAGTTTCTTAAGAAACTCCATATTGTTCTCCATAGTGACTGTACCAATTTATATTCCCAACAATAGTGGAAGAGGCTTCCTTTTCTCCACACCCTTTCCAGCACTTGTTGTTTGTAGATTTTCAGATGATGCCCATTCTAACAGGTGTGAGGTGATACCTCATTGTTGAGTCCATTTCGATGAACAAGGGGTAGGTCTTGTCTATTACATATTTGGCTTATGGAACGGTATCTGTGCTAATTTCAATCTCTGGTTTTATGCAGCACCCCAACTCACCTTTCCCCTTAAGCAAGCATAAGTTGGTTTTCTAAACTTGAGACCCTGTTCTGTTTTGTAATTCAATTCATGTGTAGCCAAGTTTACATTCCGTGCATTAGTGATACCTTATGATGTTTCTTTTTCTGTGTGACTTATTTCACTTAGAATCATCGTGCCTCAATCCACTCATTATGCTGGTACCGGCCTGGTGACACAGATTTCATTGCTGAGTGATATTGCATTGTACATAAGTACCACAACTTCTTTATCCAGTTTTTGCTCTCTGTGATATTGAACTTGTACCGTAAACGAGGTTCTTGTAAACAGAGCCGTCCCAAATTTTGGGGTGGCTGTGTCTTTTTGATTTTAATTTCCCTAAGCTATAGGACCATAAGTGGAAATGCCCTAGACTCTGTTGCTTTGTTTTTCAGATGTATCAGGAAACACCATACACTTCTCCAGAGTGGCTGTTGGCAATTTACATCCCGCCCATCAGCATAACAAGGCTCCTTTTTCCCCATGGCCTGTCTTGCCTTTCTGGATTTTACACTTTTTTCAGATGGCCCTTTAGACCGGGGGGAAGTGACACTTCATAGTAGTTCGGATTTCCATTGCAAGCTTGCTTGGTTTGCCAAAAAGTGTGTATGTGCTTTTTCCTGAATATATTCAGGAACAAACTCATACGCCCTTTTTTGCCAAGTGCATCATTGTCGATGTTCTGCCTCTTTTCCTATGCTTTAAATGCAAATCCAGTCTACCTCCTGAAATCGGTTTCCTGAAATTCTGCCCCACTTTCAAGTCCTCTTCGCAGCCTTACTTCAAAATATTTTTGGACGTTATCTGTCATTTATAACTCTGCAGGTTTGTGAATTACAGGGCCCCTGAGCTCCTTTCTTCAACTCGCTTTCTTGTGAGCTGGCCGCAAACCCACAAGACTGCTTCAGGCCCTAATCTGCTTCTGGCAGGGCACGCTGAGCCTTTGGTTAATTCCTCTTCCTGGTGGGAAATACGTGTTAAATATGCCCGTCCAGACACCTACCTCACTCTCAACCCCTTGGTGATGTGGGTCCTCTGGTTTGTGGCCACCTTTGCTGGGTTCCTCACCTTTCGATGATGTGGCCCCACTAGTGTGAGGACACTCCTGCCTGGTTCTCATCCACGTGGTTATGTGGACCCCCTGGTGAGAGTCTGTTCCTGGCTGTGTTCCTCACCTTTCTGTGAGGGAGACCCTCTGCTGATAGGTCACTCCTGCATGGCTGGCACACATTGCCTTGGTGAAGTCAGCCGTGTGGTGGCGGTAGGAGCGTGCTGGGAATCTCCTCCCCCCGGTGATGAGGGCCCTCTTGCGTCAAGCCCTAACTGCTGGGCTCACCAACTTTTCTTAGTGAGCCCAGTGATGCTTGGCCACTCCTCTTAGGATCCCATCTCCATGGGGATGTGGGCCTTCTGCTCTGAGGTCCCAACGGCTGGGTTGTTCACATTTTCATGATGTGGGCTCTCTGGTGTTAGTTCACTGTGGCCTGGATCCCATAGCCTCTGTGCTCTTGGCTGCCTGTTGGGAGGTTCCAACTGCTGGATTCCTCACTTTTTTAATTTTTTAGGCCCTCTGTTGTGAGGATCCTCCTGCCTGCCTCACTCCCAGCCCCTTCGTGATGTGTGTCGTCTGGTTTGAGGCCACATGTGCTGGGTTCCTCACCTTTCGATGATGTGGGACCAATGGTCTTAGGAGACTCCTGCCTGGTTCACATCCCCTTGGTGATGTGGGCCCTCTGTTGAGAGTCTGATCCTGGCTGGGTTCCTCACCCATCTGTGAGGTGGGCCGTCTGCTGTGAGGTCACTCCTGCCTGGCTTGCTCACCTCGCCTTGTGGACGTGAGCCCTCTGGTGGCACTTGGAGCCTGCTGGGAGCCTCCTCCCCTCGGTGATGAGGGCCCTCTGGCGTCAGGCCCTAACTGCTGGGCTCCCCACATTTTGTGATGTGCGCCCAGTGGTGTGAGGACACTCCAGCCAGGTTCACATCCCCATTGGGATGTGGGCCTTCTGCTCTGAGGTCTCAGCGTCTGGGTTGTTCACAGTTTCATGATGTGCGCTCTCTGCTGTTAGTTCACTCCTGCCTGCATC